>NW_022436989.1:15144731-15191846 GCF_009761245.1 Sapajus apella | reverse complement strand
TTTCCCTCTTTCTTTTTCTTTTTTTCTTTCTTTCCTTCTTTCTTTCCTTTCTTGTCTTTCTTTTCTTTTTTTCTGAGGGAGCTTTGCTCTTGTTGCCCAGGCTAGAGTGCAATGGTGCAATCTCAGCTCACCGCAACCTCTGCTTCCTGGGTTCAAGTGATTCTCTTGCCTCAGCCTCCCTAGTAGCTGGGATTACAGGCATGCGCCACCACACCTGGCTAATTTTGTATTTTGAATAGAGAGGGGTTTCACCATGTTGGTCAGGCTGGTCTCGAACTCCTGACCTCTGGTGATCTGCCTGCCTCGACCTTCCAAAGTGCTGGGATTACAGATGTGAGCCACCGCACCTAGCCAAGACCTGGTTATTTTCAAAGCTTCCAAAAAATGGAGTAAAATACTAATGCCCTTTAAGTGGACATATTAATAAATCAGTAAAGAGAATTTGGTTATAAGAGCTGAAACTCTTGGCATCTGTGTCAGAGCTCAGTATTTCCTCTCCTAAAATGGATAGAAGCTCACCAACTTGCTGCCTACCCTCTCCCACCACACCATTCCCCATAGAAAAACACATACATGCCTGGGTCCCAGGAGGATTCAAGCCATACTCAGATGATCTCCTAGACCCCATTTTACTTCCAACTGGCAGGAATAACAGGATTGGTGAATATCAATTCTCTTCTCAAGAACTTACCCCCAGGGCAGCCACAGTGGCTCACACCTATAATCCCAGCACTTTGAGAGGCCAAGGCGGGTGAATTGCCTGAGGTCAGGAGTTCGAGACCAGTCTGGCCAACACGGTGAAACCCTGTCTCTGCTAAAAATACAAAAAATTAGCTGAGTGTGGTAGCATGCACCTGTAATCCCAGCTACTTAGGAGGCTGAGGGAGGGGAATTGCTGGAATCCGGGAGGTGGAGGTTGCAGTGAGCCATCGCACCACTGCACTCCAGCCTGGGTAACAGAGTGAGACTCAGTCTCAAAAAAAAAAAAAAAGAACTTACCCCCAAACACTGAAATTGTATTGTCTAGCTGCCTCATTACTGGTTGTGAAAACATCACCAAAGATCTCACACAGTTCAAGTAGCCATGAGTCATTCTCTTAAAGAATGATTACTAATGACCTAATTGTTTTCCCTGGGCAGAAATAGCAAAACTTCTAAAAGACTTCAAAGTCAACCACTATTCTCTTTAGTACAAACAGATGCAATAAGCAGATATCTTAAAAATCTAAAGCTTGATGAAATGATTATGTATTGTGAAATTACACTGTAATTTTACACCCACATATTTTCCTCAGCACTCAGTGTAGCATCCCTCAAATTGGCTTCCAAACTTTGACATGTGCATTCTAAAAGAAGTTTGGGGACTAGCCCTACTCCCACTCAGGGTACACATACACTGTCCCATCAAATAACAAATAGACACAAAGTTACAGTATTCCAGTCATTATAATATAGAAAATTAGTTACAGAAGTAGCAAACCTTTTTTTCGTAGGAAAGTTATGAGACAGGCTGCTGGCTCTTTCCTTTAAATCCAGCCTTGCACACAACATAGAAGCCAGAGAGATGTTGATGGATCTGTCAAGTTCATAGTAAAAAATAACAGAGAAACCCTCAGATAACTGAAGGTGATTTGGCCCACATGTGGAAAGGAAACAGATGATAAGAGTGGAGGAGAGCTTTTCACACGTGCCCTTTTTTCCTCCTTCACATTGCTGAGGAAGGCCAATCCTACCTAGGTGCTTCTAGAAACAAACACCTGCTGGCACTGAGGCTCGGGGTACTGAGGCTTGACAAGCAGTAGCAGAGGAGCACTGCCTGGGAGGGGATCAAGCAGATGGCCAGGATCATCATCATCCCCATCCTCCCTGTTTGCCGAGGGATAGGTCATTACAACTGAGAGAGACTATATTTCTGGGAGCACAGATGATTCCCCCAGAGGCTCTTTTCCCTCACCCACCTACCACCTGAACCCATTGGACCTGCACAAATTAGGGCCTTGACTGTATCCACTTCTCCAAAGACCCAAGACCAGCCTAAGCAGTTAGTAGGCCTACGGAAATAGGAACTCATTTGAAAAATAAACAAGACTGCTTTGGAGGCAACTGCTACAAAAGAACAATAATGAATGGAATGGCTAAAAGCTGATGAAGCATAATTAGTGAAGTGGACATACAAGGTGTTCAATAGACATATCAAATATTCCCCAAAGATAAAGAAGGATGTTGAAAATATGACATGAAACATGAAGCCTTAAAAAGGAGTCAAATGGAAAATCAAAGAATACAAAATATATATTTTTTTTAAGTTTCAGTAAATGCATTGAGTGCCAAATGCATTCAGCTGAAAAACCAATTAGTGAGCCAGAAGATGTCAGAAATTCTCAGAGGACCTCAACAAACAGTCAGAGAGAGAGAGAAAACTTAAAAGATAAGTGAAGCAATATGAAGAATAGCATTTTTTGGATCAACATTCATATAAAAAGAATCCCAGAAGGAAAGAAAACAATCAATAGAAGAATGAATGGAAACATGAGAGAATGATTGAGAACTTCCCAGAAAAAGGAAAATATATAAAACCTTGGACGATAGGCTCATAGAGTACAAAACACAGGATAGAAAAAAAGGCAAGAGGCATATCTCAATAGGTTGTAATAAAATTTATGTAAAACAATGATAGAGATAAAATTCTAAGAGCAAGTCAATTATTTAAGGATAAGGACTAGATTGATCTTAGATTTCTCTATAGAACACATAATACAAGAGGCTATCAAGTAATATTTTCAAAATGTGGAACCAAGAATATTAAATAAAACCATTATTTAAATGGGACTATGAGACCTGGAAATACTTAAAAGATTTACCATGCACAGGCTTCTTGGGAACATTCTTAGAGGAAGTATTTCAACAAGATGAAAAGTGTAGGAGGATACTATGAGCTGTGTCAGAGGATGCAAATACACCTTAGCAAATTTTTACTGTTGATGAAATAGAGAACTTACAAATAAACAACAGAAATATATATACTTATATATACACATATATATGTATATATATATATACACATACACACACACACACACACACACACACACATATTTGAGACAGAGTCTTGCTCTGTCGCCAGACTGGAGTGCAGTGGCGGGATCTCGGCTCACTGCAGTCTCTGTCTCTTGGGTTCAAGCGATTCTCCTGCCTCAACCTCCCAAGTAGCTGGGATTATAGGCACATGCCACCACACCCAGTTAATTTTTTTTTGTATTTTTAGTAGAGATGGGGTTTCGCCATGTTGGCCAGGATGGTCTTGAACTCCTGACCTTGTGATCTGCCCACCTCAGCCTCCCAAAGTGCTGCAATTACAGGTGAGCCACTATGCCTGGCCAAAAATATATCTTAATAAAAATCTAGAACTAAAATACAGCCTCAAAATATATATCAGTTTATTGCTTCAGACATGGGATAGAGGTAGAATGAGAGTGAGGTGAAAATATACTAAGGTACTTTTCTTGTTTGGGAGGAAGATATAGAAATGGAAAAGCTCAGCAAATTTATATGAAAAAACATAAATATGGTCTTATAGATACAAAGAAAACTACCAGAAGACAAAAATATAGTGTATAATTTTTAGACCAATAGAAGAAGATTTGATCCACCTAATGGAAAGTGGGAAAAGAGAAAAATAAAATATTTAAAAAGTAAGGGAGGATTCCTGGTCTGGGAAAAATAGGGCATGGACCCATTTCTCTGCCTCTTCCCACTAAGGCAATTCTAAATCCTGAAAATAATGCAAGAGGTAATCGAATGAGAACTCTGAAAGACAGTGAGAGAACAGTGATCTGGCTTGGGACTGTAGGACTAGAAGGAAAACATAGCTTCAGGGCTTCCTGCGTACCTACCTCATGAAGGAAGATGACCTAGACCTGGGTTCCCTGACATTCAACCAAGCAACCAAAGGCAGCTCAACTAGGTTTAGTCCTGCCCTGGATTGGGAGCCCTGCTAACAAAACGCAGCCAGAGGAGTGCTCTTCTTCTCTGCTGGCCTCCAACTCCCTTCCTCTCCCAGAGACACCTGGCCAGCCAGGAATCACTGGCAAGAGGGACCCTGCCACAACAGATGTCCAGCTTGGGAAGTATTCTTCTCTCCTCTCCCTGCCCCACCAGGGGCAAGGGGATTTCTGCCACATTAGATACCCAACCAGGGAAGTCTTCTTGTCCTCCAGAGCCGGAGACCTTATACCCCCACCAAGAGACATTCAGTGGCCTGACCTGGGGGTAGGCCCCTTCTGCCCCTTCGGCTAGCACCATCAGGGACCAATGGAAGTTCTCATAGAGCCAGATGAATCAAGCAGACAAACAACAACAAAACAACCAACTCCAAAACAAAACTCAAAGCCAAACAAACAAAAAAACCACACTGCTAGGTTTCAAAAATAAAAATTCCACTGGAACCACAGCCTATAGAAAAGTAGGACAGGATCTGCATGATAAAGCTATACAGAATTCCCTCATAAAAGAAAAGATTTAAATAGAACTCAACATTTTTTTTAACATAATGGCCGATGTACCCAAGATATAATTAGGAACCATTCACCATAATAAAAACCAAGGAAATCACAGCTTGAATGAGGAAAGACAGTCAACTGATAGTAGCATGGAGATGAATCAGATGTTGGAATTATGTGATAAGAATTGTATACAGTCATCATGAAATGCTTTAATAAGCTATTACAACAAATGAAAAAATCAGAAAAGGTCAGCAAAGATGTAAAATTTTTTTAAAAAACCAGATGTAAATTAGAGAACTAAAAATAAAAAAGCAGAAATAAGAATCTCACTGCACAAGCTTAATAGTAGAGTGAAGGTGACAGAGGATAGATTCCATGAAATTGACAACAGATTAATAGAATTTACCCAATCTGAACAAGAAACAATAGACCGAAAAAAATGAACAGAGCCTTGAGCTCTGTGGGACATAGCAAAAGATCAACCATTTATATCACTGAATTTTAAAAGGAGAAAAGGAGAGTGGGGCTAAAGAATATTTGAAGACACAATGGCTAAAAACTCCCTGAATTTGGTGAAAGGCACAATCCTACAGATTCAAGAAGCTACACAAATCCCCAGGAGAATAAACAAAAATAAATCCATACTAAGACACATAGGAATTGAGCTTCTAAAAACTAAAGACAAGAAAAAGTTTTTGAGTACACTCAGAGATAAATAAATGATTTCTCACCTATAGGGAAACAACAATTTCGATAACAGTGAATTTATCACCTGAAACTATGGAAACCAGAAAGAAGTGGCACAATTATCAAATGACAAAAAAACTGTCAACATAGAATCCTACATCCAGCAAAATTATCCTTTAAGAATGAAGAGGAAATAAAGATATTCCCAGATGAAGAAAACTACATGTATTTGTTGTTAGCAGATTAAAGATTAGCTAGATGAAATTCTCTTGGAGCTACAGAAAGAGATACAGAATGATGAAAAGAGTAGAATTACGGTAGACTACCCTTTACCTAATGAGTTTTAGATAGTGTATTATGGTGATTGAAACAAATTAATTTTAGTAAACTTAAGACAGTAATATTTTATTTTATTTTTGAGATGGAGACTCATTCTGTCACCCAGGCTGGAGTGCAGTGGCATGATCTGAGTTTACTGCAACCTCCGCCTCCCATGTTCAAGTGATTATCCTGTCTCAGCCTACCAAATAGCTAGAACTACAGGTATGTGCCACTGTGTCCAACTAAATTTTGTATTTTTAGTGGAGATGGGGTTTCACCATATTGGTTGGGCTGGTCTCGAACTCCTGACCTCAGGTGATCCGTCTGCCTTAGCCTCCCAAAGTGCTGGGATTACAGGTATAATCCACTGCACCCAACCAGACAATAATATTTTAAAATTCAGAAGGTAAAGAGACTGAAATGGAAGGAAGGTTTATTTGCATACTTAAAGTAGTGGAATATTGGTGCCAGTTGATGGTAATGCTGCCTGCATATTGTAATACACAGAGCAATTATTATGTAAACTATACAAAGAGATATGATCCAACATATTGTAAATAAATTAAAATGAAATCCTAAAAAATGGATCCACAAAAATATGCTCAAATGATCTTTGGCAAAGGCATAAAGGTAATTAAATGAAGGAACAATATAATTTTTAACAAATGGAGCTGGAGCTACTGAACTTCCATTGGCAAAAGATGAACTCAAACTAAGTTTCATACTTCATACAAAAATTAACATAAAATGGATCAAGGACCTAATTGTAAAATATAAAACTGTAAAACTTTTAGGAAAAAAAAAAAATAGGAGTCAGTCACTGAGACCTAAGGCAAGGCAAAGATTTCTAAGACTTGACACTAGAAGCACAATCAAGTAAAAGGAAACATTGATAGCCTGAAACTTCTTTGAAGTAAACCCTTTTGCTCTGTAAAGGTTCATGTGAAGAGGATGAAAAGATGGGCTAGAGACTGGCAGACATATCTGTAACCATATATATCTGAAAAATTATCAGTATCTATAAAGTATAGAGTCTCAAAAGCCAACACTAAAAAATATAAATTCAAGTAGAAAAGAGGCAAAAGACATAACACATACCACACTGAAGAGGCTATATAGATGGCAAAGAAGCACATGAAAAGCTGGTCAACATCATTAGACATGAAGGTAATGGAAATGGAAACCACAATGAGATAACATTATATACCTCTCAGAATGGTAAAAACAAAAAAATTATAACACCAAATATTGGTGAGGATGCAAAGGAACAAGATCACTCATGCATTGCTGATAAGAACACAAATGGTATGGCCACTCTGAAAAACAGTTTGGCAGTTTCTTACAAGACAAAACATGTACGTATGATACAGCTCAGCAATTGCACTGTTGGACAATTATTTCAGAAAAATGAAAATTTTAATTTTATGCAAATGCCTGTGCACAGATGTTGATAGTATCTTTTATTCATAATATACCCACATTAGGAATATCTGAAATGTCTTTCTGTGGGTGAATGGTTAAACACACTGTGGTACATACATAGCATGGAATACTACTCAGCAGTTAAAAGGGAATAAACAATTGATACACAAATCTCCAGGGAATTATGCTGAGCCAAAAAAAAAAAAGCCAATCCCTGAAGGTATCTACTTTATGATTCTGTTTATATATCATTTTTGAGATGACAACATTTTAAAAAGGGGTAACAGACTTAGTGGTCTCCAGGAACTAGGGAGGGGGAGGATAGGACATAGGCGGGTGTGGTTACAAAAGGGGACACAGGGATTCATGTGATAATTGAATTGTTCTGTATCTTGAATGTGATAGGGGATACCTGAACTTACACAAGTGATAAAATTGTATAAAACTATGAACACACACACACAATGGGAACACTGACAAAGATTAGTGGATTTCATCAATGTCAATACTCTGGTATGATATTGTACTATTGTTCTGCAAAGTGTTGTTATTATTAAGAATTGGGTATAGGTACATGAGATCTCTGTATATGTTTTTCTTACAATTGTATGTGAATTTAATAAAAAGAAAAAGGAAAATAGAAAAAAAGAAAATAGTGAATTTTTTAAATTGAAAAACTAGGCTAAAATGAATGAGAAAACACGAGTAATTACACAATAATTACAATTATTGAGAGTACATGGGTTAAGACCAGCAATTCAAAGATAAAATCTTATAATGGGTTTCATACAATTCAGCAAATGTTTTGTGTTGGTGTCATTTTAAAAATATGCAAATAGACTGAAAACATAGAATAGTAAAAAGATAAGCTGGGTAAAATTGAACTAAAAGAGTGTTGGAATTAACAATGTTAATATCAGAGAAAATAGACTTTAAGGCTAAAATGTCATATAAACAATGCAAATTGTCATCTATAGAAAAGAAGCAGTTAGAAAATTTAATGATTGGAACCCCTAGGTATCTAAAATCATAGTCTGAGACTCATAAAACAACCAATAAAACTGTGGGATGAAATAGAAGAATCAAGAATTATAGTTGGAAATTTAAAACACTCATTTCTGAAACTCACAGATGAAGCAAACAACAAAAAAAATATAAAAATTTTAATGACATAATATGCCTTTGCTTTACACTCAGTGAACACAATGCTCATTCTTTTTGGACACATAGGGAAAATTTACAAAAATCAGTGAAGTACTAGGTGATAGAAGAAGCCTCAGTTAATTTTACACAGTTATTTCTCAACCAGTATGCAATAAAATTAGATATTAATCTAACAAAAAGGGAAGTGAGAAACAATTTTTCTATTTAGAAACTAAAAAACATGCCACTATGTAGCCATTGAATTAATAAGGAAAACATCAGGAAAGATAATGAAAGGCTGTTTGTAAAATCTTCTGGACAATAATGTTGTAAATTCTAAAAATAAATATAAAGCAATTACAGAAAAATTTTATGAATTGATGGTTTTATGATAGGCCCACAGGTGTTTGTTAAATTATTTTTGGTATTTTTCTGTATATTTGAAATAGTTAATAATTAAAAATTTAAATAAACATATTGGACATGGTTAAAGTATTATTCAGACAAAAATTAAGAGCTTTAAATATACTTATTATAACATTAAAATATCAAGAGTGGAAAATAAGAAAGAAAACAAACGAGTTAAGTGTTTATCAGAAGCTAATAAAAAGATAATCCAAATAATGGGGGAAATGGAAATATAAAGATAAGAACAAATCAATAAAATAGTGCACAAAAATCAATATGAAGATTAACAAAGCAAAAATTAGTTCTTTGAAGAGATTAATAAGATAGCAAACCTTTGATAAGACTGAATAAGATAAATCAGAAAAAGAATAAGTAAAACATATACTGAAAATGATATCTACAAACAAGTAACTTTTAAAATAGTTTTTAAAATTATGAACAAACATGTAACAATACATTGGAAATTGATTAGAAAGTGGATTAATTTAGGCGGGGTGTGGTGGCTGACACCTGTAATCCCAGCACTTTGGGAGGCTGAGGCGGGTGTATCACCCAGGAGGTCAGGACATTGAGACCGTCCTGGCCAACATGGTGAAACCTCATCTCTACTAAAAAAAAAAATAAATAAATAAATAAAATAAAGCTGGGTGTGGTGATGTGTGCCTGTAATCCCAGCTACTCGGGAGGCTGAGGCATGAAAATTGCTTGAATCCCAGAGGCAGAGGTTGCAGTGAGCTGAGATCATGCCACTGCACTCCAGCCTGGTGACAGAGTGAGACTCTGTCTTAAAAAAAAAAAAGAAAAAGAAAGAAAAGAAAATAGATTAATTTATATAAAGGATATATATAAAATATTTAAATGGATGGAAGAATAAATGGAAAACTTGAATAGAGTGTACAAGTTAAAGATATTGAAGTGGTAATAAAATGGCTCCTCCAGCAAAACCCTTGGGGAAAGGATAGGGAACCCAAGAAAGGAATAAACAGGCAATGAATATAAAAAGATAATTCACCGAAGAAAATCTGAGTGGCTATGAAATGATCCTAGTGGAGAAATGCAACTTCAAACAAGATCCCACCTTTTACCTATTAGATTGGCTAAAATTAGGAAAATGAAAAGTACCAAAGTGCCCCCAAATAAGGACTGTTGTTTCTAGTGTGGATCAGACCCCATTCCTGCACCTCTGCTCCAGTGCATCTCAGAAAATCCATTCCCTGTCTCCCTCCCTCCCTCCCTTCCTTCCCTTTTTTCCTTCTTCCTTTCCTTCCTTTCTCCTTTTCTTATTATATTTTCTTTTTCTCTTTTTGTTATTTTAGATTGACATAGACATAAAATACATATATCACAAGTGTACAACTTGATGAATTTTCACTAAATGAACTCCTGAAACCATCACCATCAAGAAATAGAATGCTTCTTGTACATGAGAAGTCCCATTATGCCTCTCCCATTGTGAATCACCATGCCTAGCCTATTTTACTTTTATTTTTGAAGAACGTTCAAAATGATTGCATAATTCTAGATTGGCAGTTAATTTCTTTCAGCATTTTAAAGATGTTTTATTGTCTTCTACCGTTCACCGTTTCTGTTACCCATACTTTTGTTTCTTTGAAGTTAATGTGCCTTTCTTTTCTCTCACTGCTTTTAAGAGTTTTGTTCTGTCTTTGGTGTTTAGTTTCATTATGATGGGCCTAGGTGTGTGTTTTCTTTGATATTTTCCTATTTTGAGTTGTAGTACTTCCTAAATATGTGGTTTGATGTTCATTGTCAATACATGATATTCGTTGCTGATAATCTCTTCTAATATTACTTCTGCCTAATTCCTTGTTTTTCCTTCTGATCTCATTTATGGATGTTGGCTTTGAGAGAATCAATATGTCCAAAAAAATAGGAAACATGGTGGAGAATTTTGATGGAGAACTGGAATATATATAAGAAAATCAAATTCAAAGTAACTGAAATTTAGAATACAATAGTGGATTGAATAGCAGAGCAGAGACAGTAGGAGGAATGATTATTAAATGGAAGTTAAGTCTATAGAAAATATCTAGCATGAAGCTGTCTGGATGGATGAAAATATATATTTTCATTGACAATTCCTAATTTTTGGCTTTCCAGAAAAATCAAGATTTTTGTCAACATTGAATTTACATTTCTTATAGTTTCAGTGTGCCTGAGCTGATGGGTTGATGTTGTGCCCCGTATACAGGGATATGTCTTCCCAACTAGCCAGAGTCACTCCTTTCTATTGTCTTCTACCACTGAGGCTGAATATTAGTTGTCATGGTTTATATCATCCTTTCCCTGCTTCACACATTTACATTGTATGCTGGGCATGGTATGTATTTAAATTCATGATCCATGTTGAAGATGGTATAAAGATACCAAAAAATGTGAAAGAGACTTGGAACTGGGTAGCAGGCAGAGGTTGGAACCGTTTGGAGGGCTCAGAAGAAGACAGGAAGATGTGGGAAAGTTTGGAATTTCCTAGAGACTTGTTGAATGGCTTTAACTGAAATGCTGATAGTGATATGAACAATGAAGTCCAGGCTGAAGTGGTGTCAAATAGAGATGGGGAACTTGTTGGAAATTTGAATAAAGGTGACTCTTGTTTTGCTTTAGTAAAGAGATGGGCAGCCTTTTGCCCCAGCCCTAGAGATCTGTGGAACTTTGAACTTGAGAGACATGATTTAGGGTATCTAGTCGAAGAAAGTTCTAACCAACAAAGCATTCAAGAAGTGACTTGGGTCCTCTTAAAAGAATTTATTTTTATGCATTCACTAAGAGATGATTTGCAATTGGAACTTATGTTAAAAAGGGAAGCAGGGCATAACATTTTAGAAAATTTACAGCCTGATGATGCAATAGAAAAGAAAATTCCATTTTCTGAGGTGAAATTAAAGCTTTCTGCAGAAATTTGCCTAAGTAACAAGCAGCCAAATGTTAATCCCCAAGACAATGGGGAAAATGTTTCCAGGGCCTGTCAGAGGTCTTCATTGTAGCCCATCCCACCACAGGCCTGGAGACCTACGAGGAAAAAACAGTTTCTTGGGCTGGGCCCAGGGCCTTGCTGCTTTATTCAGCCTCAGGATTTGGTGCCTGTGTCCCAGCCATGGCTAAAGTGGCCATTGTACAGCTCAGGCTGTTGCTTCAGAGGGTGCAAGCCCAAAGCCTTGGCAGCTTACACGTGGTGTTGGACCTGTGGGTGCACAGAAGTCAAGAATTGAGGTTTGGGAACCTGTGCCTAGATTTCAGAGGATGTCTGGAAATGCCTGGATGTCCAGGCAGAAGTTTGCTGCAGGGATGGAGCCCCCACACAGAGTCCCCACTGGGGCATTGCCTAGTGGAGCTGTAAGAAGAGAGCCACCATCCTCCAAACCCTAGAATAGTAGATCCACTAATAGCTTGCACCTTGCACCTGGAAAAGCTGCAGATACTCAGTGCCAGCCTGTGAAAGCAACTGGGAAGGGGACTATGCCCTGCAAAGCCATAGGGACAGAACTATCCAAGACCATGGGAACCCACCTCTTGCATCAGCATGACCTAGATGTGAGACATGGAGTCAAAGGAGGTCATTTCAGAGCTTTAGGATTTGACTGCCTGGCTGGATTTTGGAGTTGCATGGGGCCTTGTAGCCGCTTAGTTTTGGCCAATTTCTCCCATTTGGGATGGGAGCATTTATCCAATGCCTGTATCCCCATTGTATCTTGGAACCAACTAACTTGTTTTTGATATTACAAGGCTCCTAGGTGGAAGAGACTTGACTTATCTCAGATGAGACTTTGGACCTGGAATTTTGGGCTAATGCTGGAATGAATTAAGACTTCGGGGAATTGTTGTGAAGGCATGATTGGTTTTGAAATTTGAAAGGGACATGAGATTTGGGAAGGGCCAGTGGTGAACTAATGTGGTTAGGCTTTGTGTCCCCACCAAATTTCATCTTGAATCATAATCCCCATAATCCCCAAGTGTCAAGGGAGACCAGGTGGAGGTAATCGAATTATGGGGGCAGTTTCCCCCTGCTGTTATCAGGATAGTGAGATCTCACGAGATCTGATGGTTTTATCAGGGCTCTTTCCCTTTTTGCTTTGCACTTCTGTTTCTTGCCACCATGTGAAGAAGGTGCCTTGCTTCCCCTTCCCCTTCTGTCATTTCCTGACACCTCCCCAGCCACGCTGAACTTTGGGTCAGTTAAACCTCATTCCTTTATAAATTAACAGTCTTGGGTAGTTCTTTATAGCAGTATGAAAACTAATACAATACAGTCTAGCAATAGAGTGGAGAACAACACAGTTACAAGCCCTGCTGTCAGGGAAAAGAAAACAATAATCACATAAATAATTAGAATTGTGATAAATACTCTGAAATAAAAGTAAAACATGCTAAGAAACCCATCATATTTTCTAGTTGGAAGGCAGAGATGTTTCCGCCCCTAAAAGGTTATTCAAGCCGAGTTCTGAAGATAATATGATTTACTCAGATGAAGGCATGGGTATATGTGTGTTGGTGGAGAATGGACGGAGAGAAATGATCTAACCTGGAAGAGTTGGTCAGGCCTGAGGAGTCAAAGCAAGCCAGTGGGGCTGAAAACAGTTATGAGCAGAAGCCGTGTTATATTGGTTGCTGAGTTTGGAAAAATACATAGGACGTTGGATGCCTTTGCAGACCAAGCAGCTAAGGACCAGCACATTTCATGGTGACTTGATGGTGTACAAATCTGGTCCCTCTGATGACTCTTCTAGTTGACATAATTTATCACTGCGAAACTAAGTCATGAATTAGATGACTAGCTGACGTTTAGCCAGGTAGACAAGCTATTGACTTGGTATGATGAAATATCACTGAGTTCATTTTTATGCCTTTGTTATCTCTGTCTCAGCTGCAAGTGTCCACTGCTTGGAAAAGTGTGGGAAGCTGACTTGGAAGCTTGTCGATTGCTTATCCAGAGCCTACAACTCCAGGAAGCCAGGGGCAGCCTGTCTGTAGAAGATGAAGGGCAGATGGATGACCTAGTGGGAGCTGTCTGTTCAGCGGCTCCTCCCATTCCCCCTAGGCTCCACTCCGAGGATGAGAGGAAGACCCCTTTGCAGGCACTGGAAGAATGGAAGACTCACCTGATCCCCTCTCTGCACTGGGCTGGAGGCGAACAGAAAGAGGTCTGTCCTTTCCACATGGCCTCCAGAGGGGACCCCTATTCTAAGGGGTGCTTTGGGACCATGCTCCAAATGGGAACAATAAATATTGGGAGGGCTTCCCATTGAGCCATATAAACTTTTAAAAGTTTCGCTAACTCTTGAATATGATTACAAAATAATGTAGAATTTTTGTAGAAGTTTGAAATACAGAAGAGCAAAAAATCCCAGCTTTTGGCATATTTAGTTCCATTTTCATTCTAATTTAGTGGCTAGAATTAGAATATGCAGTCTAATATAGAATTACCATATATAGCATACATTATATATGTCATATATATAACATAGTTATATACACTATAGATTATATATGCCATACATGACATTTAATATATATACTATAAATTATATATCATGTGCCATATATATTTAATTATATGTTTAGAATCTATATATTACAATATATTGTTACTGTATTTATTTGAATGAAACGTTCAAATATATGTATATATCCCATTAATTCTTTTTGCCAAAACCAGATCATAATGAATGCTTATAATGTTCTTCTTTCATATACACAACTAAAGTTTGGCCTGAGATCTATGTGTTACAAATTAAAATATTATTTTATTTAACTTTCTTTTTTTCTACCCTGTTTCCTCTCTCCCTTCTCCTTACTTTCGCCCTCCCACCCTAACAAGAGTCTTTTCCATAAAAAGCCCCTAGGAAGTTTTTCCTGATTTCAGTGCCATGACCTGAGGCTTCAGAGCTCTTTGTCAATCCAGGTTCCCAGGTGTTCTAAGTGTGAAAAGGGAAAAGCAAGTAGAGCCTAGAGGAACGTGACACATGGCCTTCAGGCCTGATGGTTGATGTTAGGTGTTAGCTGTGCCTCCTTTCTGGGTCTTTGCCAAGACTCACCACTGGTGGGTGGGGAAACTGCCACCTCCCCAGGCCAGCCCTGGCAGCCTCACATCCCACTACAGGACCATGGCCTTCACAGAGCAGACACTTGTGTTCTTAGTCACTGCCTCTGGACTGCTTGGAAAATTGATCCTTAATCCTGTATTTGGATTGCATGGTCTTATAAGATAGCAACCATTGCCACTCTGAATCCCTGCTGGCCCAGTCACAGGCACTACATTAACTTATAGACATCTGAACTCTTTTTTCAACCCGTACTGCAGGTGGAAACCTTCAGGAAAGCCTGGCCTCCAATGCTCTGAGGAGAGGTGTTGAAAACTTACCACCTGCTGCAGGTGGATGGCTTGAAAGAATATTCTGGGGTGGAGGGAATGCCACCTAAGCAAGGATTTCTTCCTGGGTGGAAAAAGCTGCAGGTTCTGGGAATGAGTCTTTGAAAGTGTGGCTGGCTTTCCAAAGTGAGCTCAGTCTGGGGCTGTGAGAAGTCAAGCCAGGTATGTGATGGAGTCCCTGGGTCATTGATTCTGCTGGAGGCCAGGACTGATTCAGCAGAGATCCCTTCCTCCTGGAGGGGAGAAAAAAAGTATCTTTTTAAAAATCCATCAAAAGGTTCACAGCTGAGGCACCTATACAGACAGAGTAACAAGAAAAAAATATACAAATTTGCTCAATATAAAATTTATATGACACAGGAGCCTTCAGAAATGAAAACCCAAAGCAATAGAAACCAGTGTATTTTTGTGCTTACATTTGGTGAATAGCAGGCAGATGTGGAGAAATGTAATTGGACAAAAGGTGTATGATCTAAATGGCAATAAACGGGGGGAAGCTTAGTAAGGCCTGCTTGTTCAGATTCTTCACTGCATCCCTGTGTCTTCAGAGATAAGGATATTCCTTTCCTTTGGGCATAGGGTGTACACTTTAAAGATGAGGGTGTTATAATCTACTTTAGAGGAAGGTCAGAGAATTATTTATGGCCTGCTTCAGGAGAGATTGGCTGCAGAAGGTCAGAGAGACTTTCCTGCTTCTGCTGTTCCTCAAATGCCAAGGTGCCATATTTTTGGGCACTGTGACCCATCACTCTTTCTACCTCTCTTTCTCCTTCTCTGCTTTACCAACTGAGCCCTAAGCCTTCCAGGCTGTCTGGGGACTGACTTTCCCAGGCGTAGGAGAATTAGTTTTCATCCATAAGATTATAAGCACCTGTCAATTTCACTATCTGGCTGTAAGAACACAAAGCTGTATTTGCTGAAAAATAGGAAGCTTAGGGTCAAGGATGAATAAAGAGTAGAGCCTTATCCTAGGTCCTATGATGGCTGCTGTTTGGGTGCTCCAGGGGTCCCCCAGAGAGCCTTCCAGATCCTCTCCACTAACTGAAATGCTGAGGATGTCCTATAGTTTATTTGTTGCTTTCTTGGGGGTGGGTGCATGCGTTAGAGGGGACTTTATAGCTTTTGCTGTCTTTTGGTATCATTTCCCTGTTCCTGTATCGCAGTGGTGGGTTTATATTTACAGAGAGAGCAGCCATTCTTTGAATTCATGAGTGTCATGGATTTTGAGATGATGTTTTCTGAAAAGTTCAAAATTATGGGTCCGGAAAAAAAGATCAGCTGTTTCCAGGAAAGGGGAAGGGACTCATTACAAGAGCAACAGGAAGGAATTTGGTGTATGGAAGTTGGGGGCGGGATGATCAAAGTATTCTCTTTCTCGATTGTGGTGGTAGTTTTGTGACTATGCATACGTCTAAATTCATAACTTCACACCAAAAGGAGTGAATTTTACTGTGTATGACTTTACAAAAAATATTAAAAAATTTTTTTAGACATCTACCCACTTAAAAACCAGACTGTAGATGTTTGAGTCAGTTGCCTTTGTCTCAGGACTATCAAAAGGCAGTTTGGCCTGCTGGAAGGAGCCCAAGGCTGGAGTCTGAGTTTGCTGTGATCTCCAATTAAGTTTCTTACAGGCCACGTCTCCTCATCTGTTAAGAAAAACGCCACCATCACAACGAGAGGATAATGAAAACTATCTCATGAAGCTGTGGTGAAGATTTAAATAAAAGGATACATCTCAAAATGAGAGACACGTACATAGTAGAGGCTAATTTGCATTAACTTTTGTTTCTGTCACTCTTTCTGGCAATCACAAACATCTAAAATGCTTTTTGAATACTATGCTAGAACATAGCGTACAAATGCTAGAACATTTGTATAAAATGCTAGAACAGCTATTTGTTTGGAAGAGGGTGTTACATGACTCAGTCTCCAGGCTTAACATTCCCTCTTGTATAAGGAGTTTGGGGGTGCTTGAGATTTTGAAATTTTCCTTTACATGTATAATATACTCTGATTTTTGTCAAGAAGCAAATGTGAGCAATGAGTTAGTGGAGGATATCTAGACAGAGAAAGGTTTAATGAAGCAAAACCTTCTTGTTTGTATTCGGGTCTAGGATTTTAGACTACTGAAGGTACAGGGGAATGATAACAAGGCTCTCATTAGGAAGGTGTTTTTGTTTTCCTGCCTGTCTTTTCCAAGGAGTCATTGAAGTCTGGGTACTTTGCCTTTATCCTGTGGCTAAAATGTCTATTAGCTTTGCAGCTCTGGGTTGGTTTTGCTTTGTAACTCCCTGCTGGGTCTGACCATCCTATACTGGTTTCTCTACTGAAGCTTGATGCCCTGAAGGCAGTCAATTTCTTTTTGACCCAAATCTTTCATGGAAAATTACTGACTTCTTACAGAGGTCCACAGGGAGGTGAGTTTTCAAAGCCTTTTCCATGAGTATCTGGCCAACGTGGTGATGTGCATTCTGGTGATACTTTGGTATCAGAAGGACTTTGTCATTAATTAACACCTTCCCTGTGTCTGTGGTCCTTGCTAGGCTGCTGAGCACCATTCCCCCATTTTACAGCTGGACGCATTAAGGCAAAGAAATTTGCTTTGGACTTTGTCACAGAGGAAGTCAGCAATGGGGCTCAGTGCCAATCTTAGCATGAATTTCCTCGAATTGTAAGAGCCCTTTTCTTTTCCAGTTTCATGACAGCTCTCCTCCAGGCCTTTTCAGGGACTCTGGAAACCATCAGCTGCCACTGGCCCTGGTTCATAAATGTTACAGAAATTGTATTTGGGC
The DNA here is from genome assembly GCF_009761245.1 of Sapajus apella. Taxonomy (NCBI): domain Eukaryota; kingdom Metazoa; phylum Chordata; class Mammalia; order Primates; family Cebidae; genus Sapajus; species Sapajus apella. The sequence goes on along the minus strand of NW_022436989.1, from coordinate 15,174,183 downwards.
CAGACAGGAGCCAGGGAAATCGGTGAGCCAGGCTTCCTCCGCTGTGAAGTGGCTCTTTTGTACTGACTGTTCTGGCTATAATACCTGCGTGATTCTTTTCTTTCCTGTCTGTAACCCGGCCTGTGGGGTGTTTTCTGTTTCTACTACTGTTTCTACATAATGGGCTCCCTGGACGGTATCACTCCCCTAGACTTCTCATCCCAGCTGCTTCCTTTCTGAGCCAGTAGCTCCCACCAAAGAGGCCAAAAGAGGACCTGGCAATGTTGAGTCATCGCATGCAATATGTGAGTGCCAGTGTGTGAACACAGCTGCAATGAAAAGAATTAGCAATAAGACACAACCCAACTGTGTAGCCTCATTTGTTCAGATTTAGGTCTTCAAAAAGCGTTGTAAGTTTAGGGGTGGAAAGGTGTGATACCTTTCCTCAGCCATCACAAGGGCTAACGCTCCTGTAACAAAAACAAGTTAACATCAGAAAAACATAGCACATTTATTTAATCGGAGTTTTACGTGACACAGCAGGCTTCAGAAGTGAAGACCCAAAGACCCAGGGAAAACTATTTTTATGCTTAAGTTTAAATAGCTATGAAGGAAGGTGACCGGACAAAATGGGTACAATCTAACGGTTGTAGATTCGGGGGGTGAGCAGACCAGTAAGGCCTGTCTGTTCAGATTCTTCTTGGATGCTCTGTGTAGCATTTCTTCCCCTTGGGTATGGGGCAGGACTCCTCTGGACTGAGGGTCTTCAAGGGAGAAGGAAGAGAGTGACCTTTCTAGGTTTTATGGTTTCTTTAGGGGAGAGGAGTCCTAGTTTCTGTGATTGGCTTTGAGGAAGAGGAATTCTGGTTTCTATGGCTTGCATCCAGGGAGGAAAAAGGAGTGTGAGAGAGGAGGGCAGGAGAAGGTCAGAGAGACTTTGCTTCTGAGCCCTTCCAATCTCCTTTAGTTCAAAGTACTCAGCATGCCCGAGTGTCACACTTTGAGGTATCATGCTGTGAGCCACAGCGTAGGCATCTCCATTCCTTTTTACTCAATTTCTCATGAAAAAAAAATCTGGAAAAGGTGATTCACAATGGAGATGTTTGTCCTCCTCGTCTTAAACTGATTTCCAATTCCAGAACTATCTCTGCTTGGCAAAAGTGCTTCCTGTTTAGCCATAGCTGGTCCAGATCTGATTCTTTCTTTTCTCTGACATTTACTGGTTCTGGGACATCTGGAAACTCATTTTGACTCTCCAAAGAGCACATCCCCAACCACATGATCTCTTGCCATCTCCTCCACTTTTGACAAGAACTGACAAGGGGAAAATATTCACTTACCCATCAGCTGGTTTTGCTCTTTTTGTTAATGTCTTTGGGGAGAAAGCAAAGAGCTAGGACATAAAGAAAAGTTCTATCTCCACTACATTTTGAAGTTTTGCAAACCCAGCCATCTTTCCCAAGAGTAGAGCGCTAGAGGCAAGCAGGATGCAACCAGGGTTGGTGATTTGCTGGTTAATTAAAAAGTCAGAAAAGGCAGAGAATCATCAAAGATGATACATGTGTATTTCAAACCTTCTTTTTGTTTCTAGCTGAAAATTCTCCCTCTTATTTGCTATTCATTCGATATAGGACCAAGGATTTCTGTTTGTAGAGCCTGCTGATTGGCTTTTCACACGGCCCTTCTTGTGTAAACCTCACCCATCATGCATCATTAACAATTTCCACTTTTGGTGTCCTTAAAGTGGACTGGAAATTTTAAGGGCACTTGGAAAAACATTTCTCAGTCTCCCCCTCTCTCTTAAATGTTACTGAGTCTTCCCAAGGTTTCCAACTTGTTTTTTATGGAGGCAAGCACTTTTGTCTTTCACGCTAATATTTCACTGCTGTGCATAGTATTTATTTAGATTATCAAATTAGGATCTTAAATACAACTGACCTACATCAGTTTAGAAACAAACACGACTTGACCAATGGAAACAGAAGTGTGCCAGCTTCCCAGGGCCCCGCCCCTGGCCTGGCCTTGGCCACTGAATTTGAGAGAGAAAGCAGAGCCCAGGGACAGGCTGGCAGGTAGATAAGAGAGGCGTTTCTCTGTTCAGTTAGCTGGCTCCTGCTGGTTCTCTCAGTTAATTACTGTCATCAACTTGTCAGCCTCCTTCACCTGCCCAAGGGAGGGAAGGGGACTCCTCTGATCTGCCGGCTTCTCCTTCTTTCGGAACTCGGTGGAACCTTGCTCCTTGCTCCAGGGTCTCACAGTGGCACCTCTTCCACTAATTAAAAATAGTTCAGCGCTTCTGAGGAAAACAGCCTCGGGACTCGTGGTGACGCGTTCACCTTGGAAATTCCTTGTCATTCACTGGTGCAGACTGAGGGATCGATAGCAGGACGGCCTCTGCCTGGATGGAAAGGACTCATTTTCAGCGTTCGTAACAGAGGAGGTGTTATCCAATGAATCCTCCCTGGTGTCCTGGGACTAGCTGAGAGGTTTTGTAATGTGGAAGATGAAATAGCACTCTGCCCCGTCATCATAGCTACAGTGCATTTGATTCCCCGACCTCTTGGCAGCCAGGGCAGTTAAAGTCAGAAACTTCCAGTCCCTCCATGAGCTGGTTGTAAGATACTCCTGCCCTCCCTAGCTTGGAACAGGCAGGAGATGGGGACTGGAGTTCTGTGAAACTCCTGCATGAAATTATCCTACCTCTGCCCCAGGACTTACCACACCACTTTTTTCAGTGAATTATTCCATGCCTTCCATTCTGTCCATGCAGGTATTTCTGCTTTGCTAGCCCTTGGTTATTCCACACCCTCTCCTCCACCTGGCCCCATGTATTTCCTGGAAGCATTGATTATAGCAGAGCAGATCTTATTTTGCTGATGTGATTAGGAACCTCAGGCCAACAAGCTTGAGTAGCAGTGAGAGAAAGAAGAGTGGCCCTTTGTTCTTCTTTGTCTGAGTGCCTTTTGAGGGAAAAAGTAGATACCACCAACCATAGCGTCCCTATCTCTTTGCAGCAAACTACAGAGGTGCCTGAGACTTTAGGGTGGGAAGCATGCTGTCACCTGGAAGAGGTGACATCCAGAACCAGAATTAAATGCTGACATTTAAAAACAGTAACTAAGGTAGTCTCACAGTTGCACAGTTTACAAGAAAATACTTAAAATTCAAATTTGTTTTACTATAAGGTGAACCTGGATGGAGTTTGGCATTTAATTCTGTCTTCATGGTTTCTCTTTACAGTTCAATATTTCTTAGCAATAGGAAGCTCAAAGAACACATTCCCTTCAAAGGAATCCCTCAAACTGCTTTTCATTTTTATTTTCTTATACAAAAGGACCTTAGGGTTGGCTGTTACTATCCCCAGAATCTGAATCCTTCTGTCAAATGGCGAGCATATAGGTATTAGCCAATGCTTTGAATCTCATTTTGGATTCAAATGGATTTTTATTCTCAGAGGGTTCTAATGAAGTTTTGTTTTGTTCAAATTTGATGATCAAGCCCAGTGTGCTCAAAGAAAGGCAGTCCACATCCCCTTGCCTGATTGTGTAATATAAACTGTAGCTTTTCAAAGGTTGTCTTTCATCTAAACTAGAAACCGCAGAACAGTAACATATGCCAGTTAGCAGGCAATTTCTTCTTCTACCAATTTGTTTGGTTCTGTTAATTACTTTTATTTAAAGCTTGTTTCTCTGAGCTGCCCTCGAAACAAGCATGCAGATACTTGAAGACTTGCTCTGACCTAAAGAGGTCTAAATATCTCAGATGCTTTCCTTACCACTGACAAAATCTGGGTGCTTTTTAAAAGAAATACCCAGTTACCCAGGAAGTAACCGTATAATTTGAATATTTGGATGAATACTCATATCATATAGAGTAATAAAGATATACCCATAGTGTCTCAATTTGTGCCTCTCTACTTATTGGCATTTACACGACTGTAGAGCATTGCATTTATGTGGAAAGACAAACATCATAAAATCTATGTCAAATAGATGTGAAAGATACTCTTTATGTTATGGGCAGGCATTTGTCTGAAGTAAATATTCTTTATGTCGATAATATTTTTAAAAGAAAGAGAAAGCCATATAGCATTCCTGGAATGTATTTGCCAAGCATATATTTTGGAAAACAGCCCAAAGGAACATATTTAAGGCTGTGATTTTAATACTAAACTAAGGAAATGTTTTGGTGCATCAGCTAAGCTCACAGATGGTGGGAATCACATCTGGTTTACCTCAAGCCAGAGGAGAAGGAATGAGACTTCACAATGTAACAACCATTATGAGGCTCAAGTAGCATTTTTGGCTTGTAATCATGTAGGTGTGCTGTATGTAGTTTTATGTGTTTTTTAATTTTTTAAAAACCTAAATACTACCATCGCCCTGAAATATGTAAATACAGTTGACATGATGGCCAGAAGGGAACACCACCTTCCTTTTATTTTTTTACTGTGTAGCCTGTGACTTTCACTGCAGGAGTTAAATTTTTTTGTGGCTAGGTATTGCTGATGCCTTATTACACAGCCGTGGCAAATAAGGATCTGGGTAAGCAGGTTGAGTTACAGCAAGAGTGCTGTATCCAAGGTGGAGGCTCATGCTAGAGCCACAGGTACTAAGCCCTCCCCCTCCACCGCTGATCCCTAGCAAGGGTGGAAGTAACTGATGACTTCTCAGCACAGCCCCCAGCACAATGTATTTTCCACACGAAAGCAAGACCTAAAGGGTAACTGCCTGTTTTCTCAGATTAATCTTAGAATCCTAGCAGTGCTTCTTACTCCAGTTTTGAGATTTTTCTCATTCTATTTCTTGACACTCTTACAGACTTCACTTGGCTCCTCCCTTTAGAATAACTCTTGACAGCCTTTTAAGAAATAGACTATTTACATCATCTTGATCCAGTGACTCAACCCAAGGTGCAGCCCGTCTGCTCAGATTTGTGGCAAATCTCCACTGATGATAACATTTCTGAAATTGTATGCTCTATTAGGTGTGGAAGCTTTTCCTAAGTAGAGTTGGCGGCCACAGTAGTACCTGCCTACCTAGCAATTTAACTAACAATTTCCTCTTCCAAAGGTATTTTCTATTAAGAATAGAAATAATAAATATTTCCTCCTCACTCTAGATACAGCCTGATGAAATACTGTTACCAGATACTTGCTCTTATCAAAATAACCGTTATTATTTTATAATCTATTTCCTACCCTTTGAATATAAGCTCCAGTTCTAAAATTTTAAATGTTGCTGTCTTCCAAATGTCATAGGCAAAGACTTAAGCCTTGTTTATGGGGAAATTAGCTAAGTAAAAATGTCCTTGGAGACCCTGGTCTAGGAGTTTGTGACTGTTCTCACTGGGGCATGTGGTTTAGGCATCTGCTCAGGCTAGCAACTGAATGCTTTTCTGGGTAGACACTTTTATAGAAAAATGTTTTTTGAAAGTCATTTTAATGGGAAAATCCTGCCCAACAAAGGAAATCCTATTTTCTGTTTTTAAATCACGCTCCCTGAGTTGGGTGAGCAGGACAGAAATTTGACATCAGCTCTAATTCAACACAGCTGAAAATTTCTGCCTAAACATTTAGGCCTACCGGTTTTGATCATGAGGTGAGTTAAGGAAATTATATTTGAAATATAGCCTGACTGAGTCAGTGCTACTGAATCATACCCATGTGGAGGGACAGCAGGGAAGATGGTAGGGCCCTCTTGGAGGCCAATAAAAGCCATGTGTGTACAGCAGTACTGTGGAGGGCCCCAGGACCCCACGGCTGTCCCTGTGCAGGAAGATTATCCCAGACAATGCTGTTCTTGGCTGCACTGAGGCAAAGGCATGTGTTCAGCATTCAGAAAGGTTCTTCTTATTAGTTTTCCTTTCTAGCTCTTTATATCTGGGTGAGAAGATCTCTTGGAAGTGCAGTCTGAGAAACAGCGTAGCTTCTTCCAAGTTCTGATAAGATACAGGAGTCTCCATTCATTGCTTCAACAAGCATCACTGAGCACCTTTTATGAACAAGCTAGGACTATGGGGCCAGGGGCAGGGTATCATTCTCTCATCATCTAGTGAGGGAAACAGGCAGTTACATATGCAAGGAGGAACTCCTGTAACCCAGAGGCAGGCAGGGTTGGAGATTTGGGATTGAAGCATTCCTGGAAGAAGTGGAGTCTGCAGGGTTTTGAAGAGAAGGGGTGTTAGGTGAAGCAATCAGACCATTTACCTGTTGCAGCCGCTTTTCATTTTGACCCACAGGGAAAACAGTTACTCCTAAGGCTAAATGATGGGATGGATGTTCAGATAGGAAAAAAAAATAATAATTTGAATTGCTGAAAGGACCACCTGACAAGACAAATTACTGGAGAGTCTTCAAAGACACTTTGAAATGCCAAGCAACCTGTACTTCGAATTATCTATTCAGAATTGCAAAACTCCATTTCTGCTAGGAATCCCAGCGGCTTTGTAGTGGGTGGTATTTTTAATTATCAAGTATCAGTCTTGCAGGTTTTCTTTTTCTTTTATCACATTCAATTTAAAAGTACAAATGGGAGCAAAAGTTACAAATTGCACACAGAGAAGCACTCAGGGTGTGAAGTTGTGGACATGGTTCAGAATATGTTCATTTGGAATCCACCGAGGTGATGGGAGAGATGGGACCAGATGCTCATGTTCTTATTCGGAAAGGAGACATTCTTGCTGCCTTTCCCATGTGCCTACTTGCTTTTCTTTGCTTCCAGACTGATATTTTACAGACTTGTGGATGGGCAGTCCTGTGCTCCTCATTGTATCCCAGGTTGTCATGGTTGTCATCAGTGTCACCTCCACTCAGTATACGTCCGAGTCCTGGAGGGAGCATTTCCCTTTAATAAGACTGAACCCTCCAGGAATTGAGAACTGACTTTTCAGAGTTGTGAGGGCAGAAGGGAAGAGACACCGTGTCTCCAGACACTTGCTGTTTGCTTCTCTGATTTCTTTCCATCACCACTTTGCCCAGGTTATATGACTCTTCGGCCGGATGTGGTGGCTCACCTCTGTAATCCCAGCACTTAGGGAGGCTGAGGTGGGTGGATCACCCGAGGTCAGGAATTTGAGTCCAGCCTGACCAACATGGAGAAACCCCACCTCTACTGAAAATACAAAATTAGCCAGGCGTGGTGGCGCATGCCTATAATCCCAGCTATTTGGGAGGCTGAGGCAAGAGAATCACATGAACCGGGGAGGTGGAGGTTGCAGTGAGCCAAGATCATGCCATTGCACTCCAGCCTGGGCAACAAGAGTGAAATTTGATCTCACAAAAATAAAATAAAGTAAAATAAATAAATGACTCTCAGAGTCTCTTTTCTTGTATGTAAAAGAAGGCATTGAACCTCAGGGATGGTTCCTAAGACCGCTACCAGATACAGCACTCTCTGCTTCTAGGTCTTGAGATTCTCAGGGAAATTTTTTATTTTAGAACAAGCAAACACTCTTCAACAGCTTCCATTTTATTCATTTATTTATTTTTAGCTTTCTACGAAGGCTTAGCAAATAAAACAGATAAAATTAGAAGTTGGGTTAGGGTCGACAGTAAAAACCCTTTGCTCCTACCAGGGGATCTCTGCAGAATAAGGCCTAAGGCCCACTGGCTTGAGAGAACACACTCCAGCAACGTGCTGTCAAAGCAAGGGAAAAACTTGAAGTAGTGTAATATGCTTGATGCTCACTATACCGTCCTATGTGACTGTAACATATAAACACTCACATACCAGGAGGACACAATCATTTAACTAGACAGCAATGTTGTTCTTTAGGAAGTAGCTGTGCCCCAAGGTGAGTGTGAGGGCCTGGGAGACAGGAATGTGTGTACTTCTTACCTTTCTACCTCTCATGATGTGAGCACCTTGCTCTAAGTGTCCACTGAAGAAAGAGCCGCTTCTCGCAAAGCTGGAAGTAAGTGAGGCCCTGTGGGTCATATTGCAATCCAATATGTTGGACTCACTGTCTTCCTGAGGAATTTTCTAGGAAATTTTGACCACACACACACACACACACACTCACACTCACTCAGAATATATGCCTGTACTGTTCAGTAACTTATTGAACCAGGAGTCAGGGATCTGGGATCACTGACCAGTGGCAGTGACCACTCATTGTAATGTCTTCATTGCACTTCACAGTCTCATGGCCATAGTTCCCAGCATGGGTAAGAGCTCCCCTCCCTGGGACGAGTCTGGGCATTAAGACTTTAGTGAGCTTCAAAAGTCTAGTCAGTCATCACAATGGCTCCCTAACTAGGTACCAGTGAAGATGCACTTCTGGCTAGCATTTTGCAATAGTTCTATCCACCTGTGCAAGGTTCTGTGTAGGGACAACCCATGTAAGCCCACTGTTTTAGCTGCTATGGCTGCATCAAAATCGCCAGAAACTTAGTGATTTAAAAGAACTATTTATGATATTTGTGGATCTGTAGATCAGAAGTTGGGGTAGGGCACTGCGAGAGGATGTTTCTGCTCCACAATGTCTGGGTATTAGCTGAATGACTTGAGGACAAGGGCTGGGACCATCTAAAGGTTCAGTCCTTCCCAAGTCTGGCTGTTGACTGGGGCTTTGCTGAGGCTCTCGTCCAGACATCTATAAACAGCCCATCCATGTAACTTGGGCTTCCTCACAACATGGAGGCTGGGTTCCAGGGTGGGTGATCTGAAAAGGCATGTCACCTTTTATGACCTGACTTTGCAAGTCAGGCAATGTCACCTTCACTCTGTTCATTGAAGGAATCTCAAGGGCCACCCAGGTTTAAGAAGAGAAGTAATAAACTGTTTCTTGATGGTGGAGAAGTAATGTTCCAGAAAAGTGTGTTGCTATGACCATATGTATACCTTGCCATACCTGGGCATGGCATAGAAATGGCCAAGGAAGTTTTCCCTAGTCCCTGATTTATGGGCTAACAGGTAGGACCTGGGCAACTTTGCATAGCTGATACCCGTGGTTCTAATCCCACTCTGCTCTCTCTGGACAGACAGATTTCTTTGGACAGAACAGAACTTTTCATCAGATTGATAGAAATATGTCAACCTATCCTCTCATCAGCTGTCAATTCTCAGTTTAGGTCTAAACTAATCTATTCCTAAGATTCCGAGTGAGAGCATTATAGTAAAGTAATACATCTCTCAAATAACATCCACCTGGTTCACATTCAGCATCCTCTCAGTTCAGAATTAGAAGCTGTCAGCCCAGCAAGTAATGGTTTCTGCAGGAGCCTGAGAGAGATCCTGTAACTTGTGCCTTGGAAAAAGCAGCCCCACAAAAATGCCAATCGATCTTCTGTTACCGAACATGGTGAATTGAGCTCCCTGAATTTGTTCCCTTCTGCTATATTGTTTGGTTTTTTAATCTCTAAAAAAACTAAAAAAAATTTCAGGTAAATTTCTCCCTTTTTCATTATGGTTTGAATTAGGGTTTTTGGTAACTTTTTCCCAAATGTTAGAGATGTTAAAGATTCAGGAAAGTATAAAGAAGAAAATAAAACTTTCCTGTAATACTGCCCCTCAAAATAATAATTATAAATATTTTAATGCTTTGCCTATTTATTTCATCATCATTAAATGCTCTTTTATTAAAAATGACTTTAATGGCTAAATACTAATCTAATGTATCAGAACTTATTTTAATTATTCCCTTTATTGCTGGGCAGTTATTTCCTATGTCCCATATTTTTAATGCCACCATCTTTGCATGGTTAAAATCTTTTATTTCTATTTGATATATATGTTATAGGCATTTTTGCATGCTTATTACAAGGGCTTAATAAAAGTTATTTCAATTTAAATGAACAAATTATTTCTTTTTGATAACTTCCAGGAAGGGAATATTTGGTCCTAAGATATGAACAATTTAAAGCGCTTGTTATGTGGTATGAAATTGCTTTCCAAAATTTATGCCATTACAATCAATCTGCACATAATTTAAAAAGGAAAACAGGCAGGAATTATATGTTTGGGGGAGAAATGTAAAACTATATTTTAAATTTGTTTAATTTGGCTTTGATTTCATATTTGTTGAAGCCGCAAGATGAAGATTGAGTCATTTAAGGGTGTTTTAAATTCCTTGGTTTTCTGTTCTGAGTCTATGCTTTTTCTCTCTTTAAGTGTGTTGTCAGTCATATATATGTTTTCCTGCTAACACTGTATTTTTCTTTTTCCTGTATGACTTGTGGTTTCATGAGTGTCAATCATTTTTTTCCCAGATGTTCTTTTTCTTAGTGTCTCATTTATTTCAGGTGTGACGATGATGTTACTCATTGTCCAGTGTCTACACTTCCATATAATCTGTCTACCCTTAATTTCACATCTTTGGCTGATAATTTTATTTTAGGATCAGTAAAAATATATCTATATATACGCATATACACATATATATGTATATATGTGTATATGTATGTGTGTATATAGGGGTGTGTGTGTGTGTGTGTGTGTGTGTGTGTGTGTGTATTTATGTATTTGTGATTTTTATGTATTTGCTGCCTTCTCACCACTGTTATGGTCAATTTTGAGTAAACCTTCATGGGTCCTTCATATTAAAGTTCCTTTAATTGTGTCCACATGTCCTCAGAATTGTATGTTATTGCCACTAGATTTCTTTTCTATATACATTTCCTTGCAGTAAATGAGTATAGCTCATTCTATAGCTCATAGCTCATTCTTTCAGTATTCTAGACTTCTCCAATGTTTGCAATAGTTATTTGCAGTTCCCATTGGCACTATTTTATTCTAATGTAGTTGACATGTAAATTTTAAAGATAATATAGCAAAAGTCAAATTATATACTGGGCTTAATTGTCATTTATGGACTCTGATTATAATATTATATAACGCATCATCTCCAAAGTCTTTTTATCAATGACTATTACCTCACACCTGGGCATTTGTTGTTATTGTTGGACATTCTTTGTAGCTTTTGTAGTAACCTTGCAATTTAAGCTGAATACATATCTTAATCCTTTCCCTTATGCAGAATTTTTTTTTACAGTGTCTACTAAGCCTTTCTTTTCTTTTTTTTTTGAGATGGAGTCTTGCTCTGTTGCCCAGGCTAGAGTGCAATGGCACGGTCTCGGCTTACTGCCACCTCCGCCTCCCACGTTCAAGCGATTCTCCTACCTCAGCCTCCCGAGTAGCTGGGATTATAGGTGCCAGCCAACGTGCCAGCTAATTTTTGTATTTTTAGTAGATACAGGGTTTCACCATATTGACCAGGCTGGTCTCAAACTCCTGACCTCATGATCCACCCACCTAGGCCTCCCAAAGTGGTGTGAGCCACCATGCCTGACTCTTCTAAGCTTTTCACTCTTAGTTGAAGAAATGTTACCTTTACTTTTAAGTTTTAATTCTGAGCTCATTTCTTGCATCTTCCCCTGCTTTATTCTAAGAATGTCTATTTTCTGTTCTCATTTTCTTAACCTTGTTTATTGTTTTCCTTTACAAATCTGTGGACTTCTACATGGACAGCATTCGACTTGGGGCCCTGGGATGAATGAATGACTAACCCATGGTCCTTACCTGCAGGGAGCTTACACTCACTTGAGTGGACACATACAGCGCTTATCAGAATGGCTGTACTACAAGGTGAAATTATTTGGGGCCTTTGAAGGAAAGGTTGGGTTTCAGAGAAGAATGGGGAAGAATGCATGGGCAAGAAGAACTGCTTGAGAGAAGGCAATGGGGTTAGTCTGGTTGGCAAGCTTAGCTTGCCTTTAGGAGAGAAAAGGGGATACAGCTGAACCATGGACCTTCTGCCAGGTCACATGATGGCAGAGTTTGGACTCTGCTCTGTGGTGGTTTTGTGGAGGAAAGTGACATAAAGAAGGTCCTTTTCTGGCTCATAGGAATAAGTTCGAAGGGAAAACATGAGAGAAGGAAGGCGCTCTAAGACTCAATATTCATTCATCAAACCAGTCAATACTACGTGCCTGTCATGTGCCAGGGTATGCCAGGGGCTCTAGGGCCAGCAGCACAAAAGACATCATCATCTTGCTCTTACGGGGCTTACATTCCTGTGTATGGTGGTGGCAGCAGCTATATATGCAATATACACCTCGTGGCACTTAAAGTCTAGCACTCAGGGACTGTGGTCAGTGTGCAAACAAATGTTCAGTGCCCTTGTCAATTTCTGTGTCCCTAAAGGAATATTCCCTTTGTCCTTACAGGTTAGCCCAGTTGCTCCTGTGACCCCCTCCCCACTTTTTAAAAGAATTTCTATTAAATTATGAATTTGCTCGTTGATACAGCTGGAAGATTCAGGGTTTCTGTTTGATAAATCCACTTTGGGACTTGACATACTGGAAACAGCACTTTGAAATGATGAGGAAAGGGAGGTAACCTATGGAGCTATGTAGACAAAACGCATTCTTTGGTCATAACTTGAAATCAGTTCACATCTTCTCAAGTTTGATCCCCAGGGAAGACACAGGCTCTAGCACAATTCTGACAGGTACAGAAACCAGGAGAGCTCTTTCAAGAAACCTTCCCTTTGTGTACTGTCTGTGTTCATGGCTCTAACAAGTGATCTTGTTTCCCCCCTCCTGCCAGGAATCTTACATCCTTTCTGCAGAACTTGGAGAAAAGTGTGAAGATATAGGCAAGAAGTTATTGTACTTGGAAGATCAACTTCACACAGCAATCCACAGTGACGATGAAGATCTCATTCATATCCTTTTCATCTTGCAGATTAAGCACAGCAAAGTTATTTCATAAAAGAAAATCTTTAAAGGGTAGTTTACCATGCCTCAGAAGATGGCAACGAATAGATGCTGCTGTTATTTGTAGTGCAGAGCATCTCAGGGCTCTGAGATTACCAGGTATGAAATGTTTTCTCTCTAGCTTTCAATATTATTTTTCTTATTTTTTTTCATTTTGAGACAGAATCTCATTTTTGTCACCCAGGCTGGAGTGCAATGGTGCAGTCTCAGCTCACAGCAACCTCCACCTCCCAGGTTCAAGCGATTCTCCTGCCTTAGCCTCCTGAGTAGCGGATTACAGGTGACCACCACCAGGCCCAGCTAATTTTTTTGTATTTTTAGTAGAGATGGGGTTTTGTATTTTTGTATTTTTAGTAGACCATGTTGGCCAGGCTGGTCTCGAGCTCCTGACCTCAGGTGATCCACCCACCTTGGCCTCCCAAAGTGCTGGGATTACAGGCGTGAGCCACCACGCCAAGCAGCAATTCAGTATTTTTCACTGCTAAACTCAACCACTAACAGTTAAGTTCAGACATCCACAAAATGAAGTCAAAGCAAAATGCAGTTTCTAGTGAGTATAAAGGTGGTTCTGTGTGACCCTGGTGAAAGAAAACAGTTGAGTGGCTCATTTTCCTATGAGCTTTTTCACTACCAAGTGTCCTCAATCCACCTCTGAATTTCTTTATCAAACAATTCTTCCTAGTAATGGGCAGTAGAATAACAAAACAAACAGGACTTTGAATTATTTCTTTTCAGCTTCTAACCATGTACACATAGTTTGAACACATCTAGTCCTTTCTGGTTCTCAATGATAGGATTTTCTTGCACCAGACTTAATATCCTTGGTGTCACACCTACAAACACCTTCATCAAAGCTAGCTGCTAGTGAGCAAGATGGCCTGAGAACATCCTGGCTTAGGTATGCATCTGTATGAAGCACTCCATTCTGTGCTGATCTGTGGATGGAGTTTGTCACTGGTTGGTTCTGCCCAGAGCAAATGGATGGGTACACAGATGGGTGAAGGGATATGCAGCCCTATATCCTTTACTTCCCTATTCATTCATCCTTCCCATTCAATAGAATGTCTTTTATTACATGTGTTTGTGGGAAATTTAGCTATTTTGTTCTTTGCTTCTCATTGCTGTCTTACCTTTTACAATTCCGGTTCTTATACTTTATGGTGTGTGTGTGTGGTGTGTGTGTGTGTGTAGCTTTGAATGGCCAAGGATTAATCTTTGTCACAAATATTCAGAGCTGTGATTTAATGATAGATCCAATGCTATGCTTCCTTGTTATAACTTTAAATTTTCCACCTTGTTTATTAAGCTGGGCAGAAAATTTCTTCAACCTAATCAGCAATGATTTTCACATTGCTTAAGGTAGGTTTTACAAGCGGATATTCTGTTCTTCATAATTTCCTGCCTTTTACAAAATTTGTATTTAAACCATCATTAAAAAGTCTCCCAAAGAAGCATAGAAACAGAATAAGGATGGCGTTTTTATTTATTCCACATTCATGGGGTCACAAAGCTTTGAGCATGTCTAAGGGGATATGGCTTCCAGCAAATGGGTAGATGATGGGGCACAGGGGAGCAACCCACTGCAGAGAGTCAATGGATATGAAGGAATTCCTGTTCCCCAGCCCAGCACATGGGCAGTTCCCGAGTGGGATGTACTTCTGTCTTCAGGTAGCAGTTCTGAGGGCTGCAGTCAGGGTTCTGTGCTGTCCTCTTGTTATGAAATTTTCTAAAGGGTTAGTTTGATTCTGGGGAATTGGATCTTATTTTTACTATCGCTGGGGTGGCAGCTCTGGTAAAGACCCCTGATAAGAAAGGGTTTGAGCAGTGTTTAAACAAGACCCGGTCAGGCGTGGTGGCTCACACCTGTAATCCCAGCACTTTGGGAGCCTGAGGCGGGTGGATCACAAATTCAGGAGATTGAGACCATCCTGGCTAACACGGTGAAACTTTGCCTCTACTAAAAACACAAAAAATTAGCCGGATGTGGTGGCATGCACCTGTAGTCTCAGCTACTTGGGAGGCTGAGGCCGGAGAATCACTTGAACCTGGGAGGCAGAGATTGCACCATTGCACTCCAGCCTGAATGACGAGAGTGAAATGCCATCTCGAAACAAAAACAACAACAAAAAACAAGACCCTTTTAGTTTTTCCACAGCTGATTTAAACCAGATTTAGTAGCTGCGGGATCATGGACAAGTGATAATGCCTCTTTAAGCATTAGAGTTCCCATCTGTAACATCAGGATAACATACACCTCTAAGGCTTTTATGAGGGTTAAATGAGTCTATATTCACAATATGCATTTAACGTAGCCATGGGTAAGTGTGTGGTTTTAGGGAGAAAACTGTTCTCCAAGTCAGTTTGTCTCACAGTTGTTAGTATGTTAGTCACAAGCTCAAAGAACATCCCATTTATACATAAAAAGTTTCAAGATAGATTGATTCGACTATTTTGTAATAAACGCTTGAAGGAATCAATCAGTAACTCCACAATGGCTTAGGTGAAAAGTCATTTCATTCTAATAAAACTTCTGTAAATAGATAGGGATTGTTATTCCCTACTTGACAGTTGAAAAAAAAACAAGGCTTAGGAATGGCTTGGCTGGTACAAGGTCATTTCTGATGAGTAGCAGAAACTTCCAGCCACAAGCCCCATGGTCCTATTCTGCCCATCAGAAGGCAGCCATGCCTGTAAGTAAATGGACAGGTCTGTTCCATGGAACACCATTCCTTTAAAATTTTAAGCTCTAATAGAAGTATTTTACTGATGTTATGTTTTTTGAGAATTTCACTGATCTCTGCTGTGATAAGCGGACAAGCACTGGTTTAGGTACTGAAGTCGGCTCTCTCCCTCCCTCCAATAAAATCCACACCACAGTATGGATTTCAATCCAGACTTTTCTTCGAATCCCAGACTTTTGTTCTGTCACTGATTGAGAATAAATATACAGAAGGTGTCTTTGAATTCCTACAAAGCAGCACTTAAATTTGAGCGGAACATTATGCCCTAAGATAGAAAGGCATGTTTACAAGGCTCTGTGGAGGCTCCCCTATACGAACAAAAGCTGTTGTTTCAAATTAGAGCTTATCTAAGAGATTCAGAGAGGCTGCCAGAATCCTCCAGCCAGACTCTGACTGGTTTGTATTTCCATTTTTGATCAAAGATACAATGCTGAATGTGGCTGAAAGAAACAGCTTGTTGTCAACAACACAGAAGAATTGCACAGTGAGTGCAATATTTTGTTTGATTCCATTAAGCAGGCTGCCAGAGCCTACTGTGCGTACGAGGTAGAGGGTACCCAATTAATCTAAGTCCACATTGGAATGTGATAAATTTAAGCCCACAATGGATGTCCGCGTCTAAAAGATTGAAGCCACAGATGCTACCAGGAATGTTTATTCTTTGTGTGGAAAACACTGTTACACTCAATGTTTGCATAAACCATATGTGTGCATAAGGACAATTTTTTTTTTTTTTTGAGACAGAGTCTTGCTCTGTCACCAGGCTGGAGTGCAATGGTGTGATCTTGGCTCACGGCAACCTCTGCCTTCTGGGTTCAAGCGATTCTCCTGTCTCAGCCTCCCAAGTAGCTGGGATTACAGGCACATACCACCACGCCTAGCTAATTTTTGTATTTTTGGTAGAGACAGAGTTTCACCATGTTGGCCAGGATGATCTCGATCTCCTGATCTTGTGATCCGCCCACCTCGGCCTCCCAAAGTGCTGGGATTACAGGCGTGAGGCACCACATCCAGCCATAAGGAATATTAGTGTGGCATCAGCAGAGGCTAGGGGTGGCAGTGGGACTGAGTTTCCAAATAGGTCCTTGTGGCCTTCTAATTTAATATCTGGGTTATGGGCAGTCTACAGGGCATTTCCTACTTTTACCAAGAAGACACTGGTTGACAAATCTAAGGAGGTAAAGGAAACAGCCCACGCCTCTTCATCATTCACAGGCTCGCTGAATTACATGTAGCATGACCAAATAACAACACAAACCCATCAGCTTCTGTGGCGGCAAGTGTCTGAAGACAGTCTGTACCATTAATTGGGGGAGCTGGCGGTGGAGAGGTGGCTCATGCCTAGTGTCAGAGGACGGCACAGGAGGTGTGACTCCATAGCCAGTCAAGGCGGGACTTCCAGGAGCATTAGTGTGAGTCTGTAGTGCATTTTCACAGTCATTTAAGGTCCTAATTAGCAGTTATGCTTTGAAAAACATTTCGAGTGTATGCAGTATCTCCTCCATGCTCAAAATATTGTAACCAAAAGCCTTCTAAGTTAAGGTGGATTTTTAAGCAGGATTTTCTCATTTTTTTCTCCTTCAATTTCTACAACCCACTTTCAAAGGAAAAGAAGTACACCTGTGGTTTGTACATTTTTGGCATGTTTCAAAGCCCTCGGGGCAGTTCTGCCTGCCTCTGAGCCATAGACAAGGTAGAGACAGTCTGGTTCTATTTGCGGTTGTATTTACATCCATGTCTGGGAAGCCTTTGTGGAATTCTATTTCTCTGCTTATTTGGAGTGCATGGTGCCCAATTGATTAGTTTTGGTGGTGCTTGATGGCATGCAAATTCTCTGAATACATCCAGGTTTGTGCACAAACACCACAGCTCCGTAAGGACCCCTGTTTAGTTCAACTTTCAAACTTTTAGCTTGAACAGACAAAGCTAACAGGAGTTTTGTGAGCTTGTCCTGCCTCCTTGGAGATGTTTTCCACTTATAGAGCTGAGGGGCTGAAAGAGGGATCATGAGATCATGGAGTTCCACTCACATAGTTTATAAATGAGAAAATCCGGAGCCTGGCCAGGCACGGAGGCTTACACCCGCAATCCCAGCACTTTGGGAGGCTGAGGTGGGTGGATTTATTGAGACCAGAAGCTCAAGACCAGCCTAGGCAACATGGCAAAACCCCATCTCTATTAAAAATACAAAAATGACCTGGGCATGATGGTGGGCACCTGTAGTCCCAGCTACTCCAGAGGCATGAGAATTGCTTGAATCCAGGAGGCGCGGGTTGCAGTGAGCTGAGATTGCACACCACTGCACTCCAGCCTGGGCAACAGAGTAAGACACTGCCAAAAGAAGAAAGCAAGAAGAAAGGGGGAAAGGAAGGAAGGAAGGAAGAAAGAAAGGAAGGAAGAGAGGGAGGGAGGGAGGGAGGGAAGGAAAGAAGGAAGGGAGGAAGGGAGAGAGAGGGGAGCAAGAAGAAGAGAAGGAGGGAAGGAAAGGAAAGGGAAAAGGAAACGAGGAAGGAAAGGAGAAGGGAAGGGAAGGGAAAGAAGGGAAGGGAGAAGAAGGGAAGGAAAGAAAGAAAGGAAAGGAAAGAAAACCCAGAGCCTAAGATGTTAGTGTGTAACATCTTTGTGTGTGATGGGCTGGTGCAGATAAGGTAGTCACAGCTCTTCCGTTAGGCTCTCACTTAGGCTTTGGAGTGGGAAGAGGAAGAGATGGAGCCCCACAGTGGATGGGGGAGGGCAAGAGTGTAGACACAGGGCTGTCCCGCTGCTGGCTCAGCACGAGGTGGGCTTGGCACAAGGTAGGCAACACAGAGTTTCCCTGTACAAGCATCAAATCCTTTGAATCAAGTCTTGGGTATAGTCAAGTTTTTTTCCTTTGCTTTTAAGAGACTGAGTTCTCATGGCTTTTCCATGAAGGTAAATTCTCTAGTACTATGGGCTGTAGTGGCTACCCAGGAAGGAATGGTGGTAAGAAGAAATAATGTAGCAAAGGAGCAGCACTTTTAAATGATATGTAGGTTGAGGATCCCTTATCTGAAATGCTTGGGACTAGAAGCGTTTCAAAGTTCTGATTTTTTCAGATTGTAGAGTATTTGCATTAT
Source organism: Sapajus apella (assembly GCF_009761245.1). Lineage (NCBI taxonomy): Eukaryota > Metazoa > Chordata > Mammalia > Primates > Cebidae > Sapajus > Sapajus apella. The sequence continues at coordinate 15,155,647 of NW_022436989.1, read as the reverse complement.
ACTTACCAGTTGAGCATACCAACTCCAAAACTCCAAAATCAAAAATGTTCCAATGAACATTATGTCAGTGCTCAGAAGATTTTGGATTTTGGAGCATTTCAGGTTTTGGATTTTGGGATTTGGGATTCTCAACTTGTACTGTTGTTTCTTTTTGAACCAAACTAGGTCAGATGAATGGATGACCTAATTTTGACTAAGCCATTGAAATGCTCACTTGGACACTTATTCACAGTAAAACACTCAACTGTTTTCTTATTAAAACAAAAGACTTGGCCGGGCATGGTGGCTCACGCCTGTAATCCTAGCACTTTGGGAGGCTGAGGCGGGCAGATCACGAGGTCAAGGGATCGAGACCATCCTGGCCAACATGGTGAAACCCTTTCTTTACTAAAAAATACAAAAATTAGCTGGGCATGGTGGCACGCGCCTGTAGTCCCAGCTAGTCAAGAGCCTGAGGCAGAAGAATCATATGAACCCAGGAGGTGGAGGTTACAGTGAGCCGAGATCACGCTACTGCACTTCAGGCTGGCAACAGCAAGACTCTGTCTCAAAAAAAAAAAAAAAAAAAAAGTCTATCTAAAGAATTCCAGAATCTTTTGCAAATGGTGCCCTGAATGACAATATTGCCTTATCATCATTCCTGAATGCACGTGTCCCGCTGACTTACTCATTTAATTATTGCAAACACAGACATTTTAACAAGTTATATACTTACCTACCATATGAATAGTCTACCCCAAGCAGGTAAAGAATGGCCATGGGCTCCAAAAGTGTTTTAAAGATGTTAGGAGGTTCATCCTGTGACTTTGTTTTAATGAATCTGCTATTTTCTTAGATAGCACAGGTACTTGGTGGCATATCTGTTACAGGGGCAGTTACTTAGCTACTCGGGTCCCTAAGGCATGGCCATCATAATAATTATTCTGCTTTTTTGAGGCCTATTCTTGCACGTAGGTGCAGATAGCACCTCAATTCTAATTTTGGAATTTGCCTAAAATTTTAATAGTGGAGTTTTGTTTTTCAGCTCTTTGACAAAAATCAAGGTCAAGTGTAATGGGCTTCAACTATGAGCTTATTGGAGTAGTGATCAGAAAATCTGATTATAGCTACTACTTAGCCCCCTTCAGATCTTGCTTAGATGTATCAAATAAGGTAATTTATATTTCTGTAAGTCAGTGGGAAAATGTTATAAAACTATTTTTTTTTTTGAGACGGAGTTTCGCTCTTGCTACCCAGGCTGGAGTGCAATGGCTCGATCTCGGCTCACCGCAGCTTCCGCCTCCGGGTTCAAGGAATTCTCCTGCCTCAGCCTCCTGAGTAGCTGGGACTACAGGCGTGTGCCACCATGCCCAGCTAATTTTTTTGTATTTTTAGTAGAGATGGGGTTTCACCATGTTGACCAGGATGGTCTTGATCTCTTGACCTTGTGATCCACCTACCTCGGCCTCCCAAAGTGCTGGGATTATAGGCGTGAGCCATTGTGCCCAGCCTATAAAACTTTTTTAAAAATATATGGTTCAGTATGAATGCCAGACTTACATCTGTTTTCTACTCAGCATCTCCTCTTGGCTAATAAGCTTGTCCAACTTACCCTGTCTAAAATCCAATTCTTCCCCTACTCTACCAAAAAAAAAAAACCAAACCACTCATTTCTAGTCCTGTCTTTCGCAATAAAATACAGATGTATTTTTCTAATTATTTGCTCAGATGAAAAATCAGGGAGTCTTTCTTGATGCCTTTTCCATTTTCCACATCCCATATCCAGACCAACACCATATGCCCTTGGTTGTATCTGCAAAACACATCCAGAATCTAGCCACATCTCACCTCCACTGCCACTGCCCTATTCAAGCCGTCATTGTTTCTTGCCTGAACTATTGCAGTGGTCTCCTAACTGGTCACTCTGTGCTTCTGCCTTTACCTCCTTTAGTCCATTCTCAGCACAGCAGCCAAACTGATGATGTCACCCCTCTGCTCCAGGTCCTCCCACAGCTCCCAGCTCACTGTGAACACAGCATAGCTGGACATACTGTCAACGTGGCGCCTGTTTACTTCCTGCTGTACTCATAGGTATTTATGCCATTCATGATGGCAGTGACTTTGATTCTCTCCTGTATTGCTGTGTTTATAACATTTGTTAACATACAGTGGAAACTCAGGAAACATTTGAATGTTTGAATGAATGAAAGAAAGAATGAGGATCTCTCTCTCTCTCTGCACTTTCATTTCTCCCAACCGCTTAACAGGGAAATGTTTCTTTCCCTTTTTTTTTTTTTTTGAGACAGAGTCTTGCTCTGTCGCCCAGGCTGGAGGGCAGTGGTGCGATCTCAGCTCACTGCAACCTCCGTCTCCCAGGTTCAAGTGATTCTTCTGCATCAGCCTCCCAGGTAGCTGGGATCACAGGCACGCAACACCACGCCTGGCTAATTTTTGTATTTTTAGTAGAGACGGGATTTCGTCATGTTGGCCAGGCTGGTCTGAAACTCCTGGCCTCAGGTGATCTGTCCACCTCAGCCTCCTAAAGTGCTGAGATTACAGGTGTGAGCCACTGAGCCTGGCTTCCAGGCCTTTCTTTTATAAACATATTGATTTAAATATGAAAGCAACGCGTTTCTATTGTGAATATCACAGAAGTATGGAAAATAAAAACGCTGTTTCCCTTCCGGTGCCTCTACCAACAGGTCACTACTATCTCCTCCTGAAGCCCTTTTCTAGACCTACAAATGGCTTATCTCAATAGTCTTTGTTTGCAAAATTAGGATCATTCCATACAAATTATTCTACAATGTGCGTTCCCTCACCCCATTCTACATTTTTTTTCCTGGGCACTCTTCAGTACATCCAAAATGCTTTGTAATGCAATTTGTGTAAGGAATCATATAGGCAGGTTGGTTGCAGAGAAGTACTTTGCAAATAAAACAGGATTTTAATGATTATTTCCCCAACAGGTTCATTAAATGAGGTTTCTAGGATTTCTGATGTCTATCCCTGCTTTGGCAGAGCCTAAGGTGTTTGTTACATCTGTTATATTAAGAAATAAACCTTAAATCTCATGATGACTCACAAAAGATACTATAACAAAGAAAAAAAATATATTTCTTTGAACCCTAACCCTGTGAGGAAGGTACATGATTCAGTATTTTACAAGTGGAATAATTAAGCGTTGACTGATGTGCCCGACTTTCCATAGGTAGGGAGTTACCTCCTCAAATCCTGGTTTTCTGACACCTCTCGGTGTTAGCAATTGTTGTATGAGTAGCTGATGTGTTCATTTAGTTATACCTTCATCTTTTGCCTTTGTAACCCCTCCTTATTTTTAACCTTTTCATTGTGTTCTGTCAGGGCCAGAAGTTTTATGAGTTTTTAAAGAAACATCACATTTTGATTCAAGTTCTCTCTCTAAAAACCTTTGTCATCATTAGCACATTACAAATAGTGGCATGTCATCCCAGGCTGCATGTGAAAGGTAATTAAATCTCAGGGGTTTGTCAGGATTCATAAACTGCTTAAGCTCTCTGCCTGCTCTTCATAGATGTAGCATAACTTTGTGATTGAATTCCAGTTTGGTATTCCGTCTGGGACCACGTATGCTTTTGCTTGTATAAAGTCGTATATGTTTTCACTAAAGATTAGCAGAGCTATGCAAGAAATGGAAGCAACCAACGCCTCTAAAAAAAAAAGAAAACAAAAAGACAGGCAAATGTTGGGTTCTTTCTTCCCTTGGGCGCCTCCTACCCAACTCCTATTCTCATCAAGTTCAAATGCATGGAGAGAACCCTAGTAGTAAATGCATGTAAATTACACAAATGATAGAGTCTGGTGAAGCTTCAAGAGGGTGAAAAACTGCTAGAACTTTTCAGGGTGGTTCAGCACATTTGCTTAGAAGAGGTTCATTTGCATCATTCCCAGGATCCTCTGGAGCTCTTGTTCAAAAAAGAAAGGAGGCTGGATGTGGTGGCTTACCTCTGTAATCTCAGCACTTTGAGAGGCCCAGGCAGGCAGATTGCCTGAGGTCAGGGGTTTGAGACTAGCCTGGCCCATATGGTGAAACCTCATCTCAACTAAAAATATAAAAATTAGCCTGGCTTGGTGACTCACACCTGTAATCCAAGCTACTCGGGAGGCTGAGGCAGGAGAATCACTGGAACCTGGGAGGTGGAGGTTGCAGTGGCCGAGATTACATCATTGCACTCCAGTCTGGGCTACAAGAGTGAAACTCTGTCAAAAAAAAAGAAAAAGAAAAAGAAAGAAAGAAAGAGAGAGAGAAAGAGAGAGAGAGAGAGAAAGAAAGAGAAAGAAAGAAAGAAAGAAAGAAAGAAAGAAAGAAAAGAAAGGAAGGAAGGAAGGAAGGAGGGAAGGAAGGAAGAAAGAGAAAGAAAGAAAGAAAATAGGGAAAGCTTTCCACAGTGGTTTGTAAGGGTGTCTGTTTCTCTTGACACTGCATTGATGTTGAACTCTGGGAAAACCACTTTGTAGTGTAGGTGGTCCGTGAGCAGTCAGACTCCTTTCCCAAAGCTCTCTATTCCCTCCATGTCTGACCTAGTACTGTTGGAGTGGTCTGGCTTTATGTGATGACTTCAGCATGTGTACGTGGTATCAACATATTTTGACTTTCTCCCTTGGTTCCTGTAGGATAAGAGTGGACCAATTTGCTTGTTAGACCCAACTCTCACCCTGCATTTGCCTTGGAGTTGTTCTGACTACAAGGGAAAAGGGAAAGAATGAACTGGATGATGTATGGACAGACAAACCACTAAACCACGGTTGGTTAAACATTCCCCCACTTGAACACCCAGATGAGAACCCGTGTCTTAAGAGAATGACAGCCTTATCTATGACTATTTGCTAAGTTCTCTATGATTGTTTTCTCCATGTGAGAAATAACTATAGGTTAGAAAACTAAGATCTCAACAATTAAAGAAAAAAAGAACCAACCAACCAACCCAGAAACAGCAAGCTCTCTTTGCCCTTTGATGGACTCTGTCAAGTCCCTGGGAATATACTAACAGATAACAGCAGGTTAGAGCCTGGAGGGATTTCAAAGTCATCGTTTCATGAGAAAACTGAGGCTGTAACTGATTTGCATAAGGTGACAAGGCTGGTTAGTGGTGAACAGGGACCATGTTAATAGCTGAGTCTGGTCCAGTATTCCTCTCCCTACTTATAGTGACCCCAAATCCTGTATTTCTCAAGGAGATTTTGATTTCAGGCACTTTCTACTGTCAAGAGTATTTGCATCTGACAGTTGCCCCACCCCAACCTGGGGCTTAGCCGGAGTTACGGTCATGCCAATCGCAGATCATTGAGCATCTGAGTTGGCCATCTGTCTCAGCTAAGAGCTGACTCTTCCATTTCCTTCTTAAGACCTGATTTGAGATAGTCAATACCTCAGGCATTGTAGAAATTGCAATCATTCTTAAAAGAAAAAGTGTAAAATTTGTAATAATATTTAATTCCTACAATTTGAAAGAACTTGAAACTGCAATTAGATGGCAGTGCCCATCTGCTTCCAGCGGACTCTCATGCTCTTCGATCCCTCGGAGGCTGCAGAGGGCCGCCATCACCTTCGGATGTGCTCCTTAACAACGTGCCCACAGTCTCTCAAGAGGGAGCTCCAGATGGTGAAGGAAACTCTGCAGGCCATGATCCTGCAGCTCCAGCCAGCAAAGGAGGTGGGGGAAAGAGAAGCTGCAGCTTCCTGCATGACAGCTGGTGTCCGGGAAGTGCAAGCCTGAGGAGTGACGGGATGGGGGAGGGAGGTGGGCCACCACGTCAACAGTTTGGACCCGGGGGTCTACTCTCCCTTCCCACTGCATAACTAATGTGCCTGAATCAATTATGGAGACACAGAGCCTTGATGTCTTTCAGTGGAAAGGTGGTTCATGTTCATTCTTATGAGTCTGAAACTGAGGAGTCTGCAAATTGGAATATGGAGAGGGAGACTGATTTGCTGAATTTGCTTCTAAATGTAATTAAAAAATTTCTTTTCCATGTCATTCATGGGAATGTCCTGCACAGGATTCAAGAATGTTTTCATCTCAATCCCCATTAGAGAGAAGCTGGGGCGAATTCTGGAAAAAATATCTCTTTTTTCTATACCATTTGCCTTCTGCTGTAACTAAAATATTTCCTGATTCAAGATTCTATAAAAAGGAAACCAAGCATAAGACTGTGTCATCCTACCTGTTACACGTTCCTACAGGTGCACCATCTATGAGAGTTAATTAACCTCAGAGTCTGGAATTAACAGCTTTTCACCTTACTTCTCCTGTGATCTAATATTATCTTAGAAAAATTAATATGCAACTTCCAAAAGATATTTTGGTAAGGCAGCAGCGTCTCAGTGATATGCCACCTTTCAGTTTTCCTTCGTGGCAATGATTACATCTGAAGAAAGGATCCTTGAGAGTCTCTGTTTCATCAGGACATTCTGAAATTTACCTATAGTGAGGCTGTGGATGGATCAGGAGACCTGCATGAAATATTTGAGCCTGTTCTGTTTTCCCACGGAACCTGTTTCACTCAATGCCAGGCAGTGCAGCATTTAGGAAAGCAGTGCAGTACTCAGTATGGCAGTGCAGTACTCAGTAATACAGTACAGTACTCAGTTAGGCAATGCAGTACTCAGGCAGTGCAGTAGTCAGTAAGGCAGTGCCGTACTCAGAAATGTAGTGCAGTATTCAGTAACACAGTGCAGTGCTCAATAAGGCAGTGCAGGGCTCAGGCAGTGCAGTACTCAGTAACACAGTGCAGCACTCAGTAATACAGTACAGTATTCAGTAAGGTAGTGCAGTACTCAGTAACACCATGCAGTGCTCAATAAGGCAGTGCAGGGCTCAGTAAGGCAGTGCAGTACTCACTCAGTAGGACAGCACAGTTCTCAGTAACACAGTGCAGTACTCAATAAGCCAATGTAGTACTCAGTAAATCAGTGCAGTATTCAATAATGCAAGGGCATTGCAGGCTCCTGCTGGGCTCTTCCTGCAGGCCCAGCTAGGACTCCTATTGAGACAGCTGCAAAACAGGCTGATTTCAATTAGGCAGCACTTCCCAAAGTGCACTGATGAAGGTGGCCCCAAGAGGTGCTCTCTGACCAAAGGAGTCCCCTCTCTGGTCAAGTACCTTTGGTAAGTACACCATACCATAATATCTGCTTGGAGAGCCACAACACACATTAGCATATTAGTCTGTGAGAGAAGTTATAATAAGGAAAGCCACTTGATTTTATCTAACCTCAAACTTTCCAAGTTTAATGGAGCATGAATTTTTTTTCATGTAACTCCTATCCATATCCCATAGATCTAGTATTGGTCAGCACTGCACTCTCTGAGGAAGGCCTAGTCCAAACACTGATTTACATCACTTTAGAAACCACACTCAAACCTTTGCAGAGTGTTGAGCTAAATAATTACCTGCCACAGATTGGTCAATTTAATCCAGTAAATGTTCTGTTTGTGCTTCTGTCCTCATTTATATGTTCAGGGATAGTGATGGTCCTGCCTTCACTAGGATCCATGGATATGAGGCCATTTTGGTCATTTCCTGAAGTCACACTGGCATTTCCAGAAGGCATCTGGTGCTTTGCTGAGCCTTCCATGCTGTGCAGCACTTCTGTCCTCAGTCGAGGAGATGGCCCTGCTTAAGCCAGCAATTGGCTGGGGTTCAGGAAACGAAGCAAAAGCACAATATGTGAATGTGCTGATTGTGTTCCCTACGGCTTTATCTCAAGCAAAATACACTCTACATATTTTAATAATAAGCATAATTAGTTTGTTCCTGGACTTCATTTTTCAATGATGAACCAAATTCCTGAATCATTTATAATTGTGTTGAAAGAAAATTATGAACTAGTTGCATGGCACTTGGAATCCCTGAATTAATTCCAGTGAAGCAAAACTTGGGAAGAGTCAGGATTGACCACGTTGCCAATAACAAATTTCTACTTTGACATATGTCTTTTTAAAAGCCTCCCAGACCCCAGACATGTTAACAGTCACTAGCCCAAGTGTTTTGTATTACTTAGACACCATCATGAAGTAATTCTGTGAGGTCATGGTATATTTGAAAATTCTGCAAGTTAATAACTGCTTTGAATTATTTGAACCCTAAATAAGGGTTCTTTGGTACCTCCAGTAGATAGTGTATTCATTTCCCTGCAGCAAATTTTGAAGTATTTGAGCAGGTGAGTAATGTTTCAACCCCATGCTGTAACTCATCTGTTGTCTTTGCTTGGTCTTAGAGTATCATTCAGAAAGCCTGCTAAGAGCCAGAGTGCTGCTTCTGGCTACACAACCTTCTCAGGACAACCCCACTGTCTTAAGCCACTTTAACCCTGGAAGACCCAGGACCGTGTATCCCCAACCATAGTATAAGGCAGGTTTTGTCAGGGCAACATAAAAATGTCTGAGAGAGGTTAGGACTTAGATTTAAAAGCATCAAAACAACAACAATAAAAATTTGTGTTGGAGATAGCTAAGACCACAAGCAAAAGCACATATTGAAAATGATGAGTTATAGTCTGATTTGACTGGGATGTGGTGTGAGAAAGTAAGTGAGATATTCTACTGCCCGCCTCGCTGGAATGCTGGCTTTCAAATGGTCACCCCTTTTTCTTTCACCTGCCTGAGTTAGGACATGCTGTCTAGCAGGAACAGTCCCAGTTTCATCCAACTTTCTGAAATTTCCAAACTGAATTGATCCTTCTCCAAATAGTATGTAGCATTGGAACCTCATCTTTCCCTGCAGTAAGGCTGGTTTCCCCACCCCAGAAACATGTAAGGGTTGGTACCATGCTAAGCTTTTTACAGTCATATCCTATAATCCCCATATCAACCTTATAAGGAAGGTGTTTGTGGATGATGCAACTGAGCCTTAAAAGGACTAATTCTCTTTTTCTAAGGCACAGAGCTGCTAAAATGTGGATTAATAGTGAACCTAACAGTCAGAGACAGGCAGCGTGCCCTTAACTAGTCTCTTCCTAAAGTTCCTTTAATGTCCTTTTGAGACTTTGAGCCGTGGGACTTATTTGTTCACCTGGTTAAGAACACATGGCCACTGTGAAAATCTTGGCTGGGGAGTCAAAGAAACTGAGTCTAGGGCAAACAAGGCTTCCCACACTTCCAGGGGAGCCTGACTGTGAAGTCTAGGCTCAGACAGCCTTCAACAAACCTATTCACCTCCCCCATCATCCTAACCTAACCATTCCCCAGTCATCCCAGGAACAACCACTCACAGCCTGACACTGGGCAGATTTTCTTGAAGATCCTCATCCAGGTGGTGGTTTTCGGAAGTGCTCCAGTATTATGAATTCTGTGTGTGGAGAAAAGCAACCATGTACTTACTGGTCAATGCCTTCTTGTATATGTAATTCAATACTTTTATTTCTAATATCTGTACCTTATCTAATCTTTGAATTTTGTCATATAATTTATTGCTTCATTAAAGTTACTTTTTGTTATATGAAATAAAAGCTGATATCCAAGCTATGGTGCACCTTGATTTTTTTGTCCTTTGAAGTATGGATGACAGAAAAATGTATCAGGTTTATTCATCTCCTCTTTCTGTTGCAGGATAATTAATTGTACAATTACGTCACACAAAACATTTATAATAAAGCCATGCTTTAGAATTGCATATGTGTTTACTTTCAGATATCAGCAAACCAGAAAGTCATGAAATATTCTATTCACAGACTCCTAACATTGCCACTAAGAGTTGGGAATAAGACAAGGATACCCATAATACCACTGAAAATATTTTACTGGAGATACAGGCTAATTTAATTAGACAAGAAAAATATAAGATGGTTACAACTTGAAAAAGAAAATGTAAAGCTTTAATATTCACAGTTGATGTTACTGTAAGCTTGAAAACCTAAGAGAAACAGCAGAAAAACTTTTACACAGTTAACACAATCAAAATCAACACAACCAAAATCAACAGGCTTCATATATACAGACAATAATTGGAAGATCAAATATAAGGAAAGACCCCATTTTCAGTAGCAACAAAAAGCAACAGAAAATGGCTTGGAAAACATTTATATAAGAAATGCATGAGTCTTAGATGAAGGAAATTTTAAGATGAAGGATATGAGACAAGAATTGAATACATAAAAATACATTAAGTTTTGGCTAGAAAGGCATCATAAATTGTAAAATTTCCATCAGTCGATTCATAAATATTTTCTGACCCCAAATGGGACAATAGTTGTCTAGCTGGCCCCCATATGTGTTCTCTCCTCTATCCTTCTAGCTGTTCTGTCTAGACCCTTAAATTGCAGAGGTACACGTGTGCAGAATCGCAGGTGTGCATTTGTAGCCTTGTTTGTAAGAACAAAAATGAGAAACAACATTTTCATTTTCATCAGTTGGAGACTGGTTAAATAAGTTACTGTACATTCACACTATGGGATGCTTTATAGTTGCTAAAAAAAAACTTTATGTTCATATGTGCTTGTCTCTGCAGAGCTATCCCTGGAAAGGGATCCAGGCAACTTAGCGGGGGAAAAATGGGAAGGAGGCTTACTTTTCTGCTCTATACCATCCTTTTTAACATTTGATGCCATGTGCATATATTTACCTATTTAAAAATAATATCATTTCTTTAAGAAAAAATCATAATTAATGGGACTGAGAGTAGGCCCTCAAGTAGGGCAGGTCACACAGGCTGTTGAATGGTTGCCCAGGTCTCCTTGCCGCTGATGCAGGAATCATCTACTATTTATTACCTACCGTGTGCCGCAGCACTGCGCTAGGGTATTCACCTGATATTGGTGATCAAAAGGCCAGTATGACGTATGACATAATGTGACCAAATGATTTTAAGATGGGAAGGAAATTGATACGGTTAGGCTTTGTGTCCCCACTCAGATCTTATCTTGAATTATAATCCTCGTAATCCTCATAATGTCCAAA
>NW_022436989.1:14903480-15144721 GCF_009761245.1 Sapajus apella | reverse complement strand
ATTGAATCCTGGGGATGGTTTCCCCAATGCTGTTTTCATGATAGTGAGTGAGTTCTCATGAGATTTGATAGTGTTCTAAGGGGCTCTTCCCCCTTCACTCAGCACTTCTCCTTCCTGCCACCTTGTGAAGAAGGTGCCTTGCTTCCCCTTTGCCCTCCACCATGATTGTAAGTTTCCTGAAGCCTCCCCAGCCATGCTTAACTGTGAGTCAATTAAACCTCTTTCCTTTATAAATTACCCAATCTCAGGCAGTTTTTTATGGCAGTATAAAAATGGGGCCGGGCGCGGTGGCTCAAGCCTGTAATCCCAGCACTTTGGGAGGCCGAGGCGGGTGGATCACAAGGTCAAGAGATCGAGACCATCCTGGTCAACATGGTGAAACCCCGTCTCTACTAAAAATACAAAAAAAATTAGCTGGGCATGGTGGTGCGTGCCTGTAGTCCCAGCTACTCGGGAGGCTGAGGCAGGAGAATTGCCTGAACCCAGGAGGTGGAGGTTGCGGTGAGCCGAGATCGCGCCATTGCACTCCAGCCTGGGTAACAAGAGCAAAACTCCGTCCAAAAAAAACCGAAAAAAAAAAAATGGTGGACTAATACAGTAATGAATGATTATCATTGTAACTTTTATCACTTTAAAGACAAGAGATTGATTTTGTTCTCACCATTTGCTTGAACAACTACATATGAGCGTATGGTACTAAAAATTCAGCACTCTGTGGAACGCACGTTCTTTTCCTTCTGGGTTAGGGAATAAGATCAAGCTTCTTTCCGTTGAGACCTGGATGAAAGAGACCCAAGAGGTGATTGATTGGGCAGAATGGAGACTTGGGAAACGGAGTCACGTTCTGCGCTTCATTGTCCCTCCGGAACTACTTATGCACTCCGCGTTTTATCCAATTTTGGGTGTGCTTTTAAATGTGCATATCACACGCGCTTTTCCACTGTGGCAAAGACATAACCACACAAACATCGGCATGAAGAACAGCCCAGTTGACCTCCCTCACCGTTACAATAGGGCAGAACAGCTTCTTGAGTCCTTTGGAAACAAAGCCTTTACCGCAAAGATGAGACCCTTTCCCATTGTCCATTTATTCATTCACTCAAGAAACATTGAACTCCTACTATAAAAATTGCCCTTCCATTATGTGAATGAGTTCAAACTACAGAGGTTAAAAAGTTTAGTGAAAATTATCCAGCAAGCGATGAAAATTTTGACTGTTGACTCCAGGGACTCTTGGTTTTAAATCTATGCGATAAATCATTACACACAAACAGACACACAGCAGTTTAATTAATGTTGAGGAACAGGTTTTTTTTATTTTTTATTTGATTTTTATTTGTGATAAGAAAATGTAAAATAATTACTTTAAAAGATTCATGCATAGCCCATTACTGTCACTTTTCCAGCCTTTGTACAGATAAAACTATATTTTCAACCGCAGCCAGCACATTCTTACTCTTTTGCATTTAATATTACGGTGTTTTCCATTTCGTTGTATAATCGTAATAATCATTGTTTTTATTGCTGCATAATATCATATCAAATTGATCGACCATAACTTAGATATTCCCACATAATTGGACATTAAATCCATCCATCCGATGTTTTGTTGTTACAGGTAATGCTGCTATGATAACTTCACGTGTGTAGCTTTTCCTTTCCTTTAAATTACGTACAGTGAAGAGATTCCTAGGACTGAAACTATTAAAAGATAAGAAAGAGTGTTATAGTTGAAGTGAAATTAGCATTAGGAACAGAATTGAAGACAATGACCAGCCCAGCAAGGGCCCCTTCCTCTGCAGGGAGAATTCTCAACCACGTATTGACTGGTTTAATTGATTTTGTGGTGTTCCTACTCATCATGAATATATCCACAATAACGACGTCTAGTGAGTCACTGTTGGACAATTCTTACCATTTAAAATAAGCAACGTCAATCCTGCAGCTACATCTTGTTGATCTCCTTCTATACTGCTCTCACTGGTATATGCTCCTCCTATTTTGTTTACAGATAAAAAGTGTGTAAGTCGGACATGGTGGCTCATGCCTATAATCCCAGCACTTTGGGAGGCCGAGGTGAGTGGGTCACCTGGGGTTGGGAGTTCGTGACCAGCTTGACTAACACGGAGAAAACCCAAATCTATTAAAAATAAAAAATTAGCCGGGTGTGGTAACACTTGTTTGTAATGCCAGCTACTTGGAAGGTTGAGGCAGGAGAATCGCTTGAACCTGAGAGGTGGAGGTTGCGGTGAGTTGAGATTGCACCAGTACACTCCAGCTTGGGCAACAATAGCGAACTCCATCTCAACAACCAAAAATAAAAATAAAAATAAAAAGAGTGGAGCCATAGACGAATCCAGGGTTTAAAGACTAGAGGTCTGGACTGAAGTTGTCTTCTGCTTACCACCTGTGTGATTTTAAGCTGATTTGCTTACCTTGTTGATCCTGCAAAATGAAGCCTGCCTTTCAGGGTTGTGGAAAAACTCAAAGAAAATCTTAAAGAAAAGAAGAAGCAACATATACATACATGCTTAAAAATTTTTTTTTAATTTCTACTGTAGGGAGTGAACAGAGCCAATCTAAAGGAGGATGCAACCCAGTCAAGCAAGAACGCTGTACTCATTCCAAAAAAGTAACTCTCAAGAGGTATCTAGTAATTCAGGTAAATTTTTTATATATCTATATAAAGGAGTATTTCCAATTTCTGGTTCTGTAGACCCTCCTTCTCCAACCCTCATAACGGTCTCAGACACTCCAGGGAACTTGAATCCTTGAGATGCAAAGTGCTTTGGGTAACTTCTATGTAATCTGCTCAGCTCAGCAAAGCTGAGAGTAAATATTTCAAAAACACACAAGGGTTTTTCTAGAACAACCTCCCCCATTTGGAGACTTGCACACCAGCCAGAGCTTGCTTAGGTTGGCCTTAGCCACAGTCCTCCTTCCACGGCCTGGCCTGCGCCTGTTTCAGGTCGTCTGCCCCTAAGCAATGTAGCAAAGCAGATTCCAGGCCCTCCTGAGTTCCCCAAAGGTACATTTCAATATGAATTCCCTTGATTTGCCATCCTCTTTTGCCTCTCCCTAACTTTAATGACTTTTCCTTAATTTTTAGTATTTCCCACTTGAGGCTTTTATTATTTAGATGCCTTTTTCTTACCCTCATGTATTTGCATTTCCTTTGTAGAAGAGAGGAGAGTGGCAGTTCCTGATTACTTGAGAACTGCAGGGTGAGTTCATAGCGCTTCTAAAACACCCTGTTCATAAACTAGCCTTTAAGAGCAAGGCTGAAACCCAGGCATTGGTTTCTGCATTCTGTGAGGGGCTTCTCTTCCTAGCAGGACAGCAGCATCTGTAACAAGTACAAAGCCAGGAGCACTAGGAATGCACACTTCCCTCTGCATTCGTTGGAGCCTTCAGTAAATAAAAACCCCATGCCACCTTCTTTCTTTGTCTGAATGGAAGCAGCAGATGCTTTGTGCTGCCCCAGAGAGTTCCTTTCTTCACAAATGGAATGAATAAGAACACTCAACAGAGGAACACAAGGAGAACTGGAGGGAAGTTGATAATACTCATTTTGAAAAAAAATGCTTGTTGGGGTAGGAGTAAGATGTTTTAAAAAATGAAAATGATGGTAAATCAATGTGTTGTACTGGACCAAGCGGAGAAAATTAGCACGAAGACAAAAGTATGCCAGATTGCAGGGTCATTTATGATGCCGGCGACCACAGAGGACTCACGTCTCTCCAACCTGTGGCGTCGCAAGGAGGGTGCCAAGACTTTTTATACCCGAAAAACCACCTTGGGAGTGGGGGTGAGGAGCGGGGATAGGTATGAAAAGGTTTCAGACATTCCAAGGGCCAGGGGGTTCTGTAATTCACCTCCTGGGTGGAGACCAGGGTGGGGGTCTCCGGACATTCCAAGGGCCAGGGGACTTTTGTCATTCTGTTTGTTACTTCAGTGGTTTACAGAAGTCAAGATAAGCATTTGTTTACACACAGATCTTAGTTATCCTGGGCTGCTTATTTTAGTTATTACCGGTAAGCAAAGGCTAGCAATTCTGGCACAATATCACAAATGCACTCTTATAAAATATGAGAGGAGAGAGTTAGAAAATAACAATGAGGCTAGAGGGAGGCCAACGGCATGTTGCAACTGTGAGAAAAAAAGAAAATTAACAAGGTCTTTATGTAATGGTGTGTATCACACAATGCACAGAAAACCATCTCTGATTTATTCGTTTCCCGTGAGGGAAGTTGGGAAATGCAGAAGGCATGCATTTAAAGGGTTAAAGGGTTGTCTTGCTAGGCAGGGTTTTGACTTTTACGGACAATTACAGAAAGGCATCTCTTCCAGGCTCCAGGAGCTGGCAATTACCAGGGAGATGCTTGCCTTGAGTTTTGACTTGAGTAAAGACATCTGGATATTTTGTGTCTAGGAACACCTGAGTCCTTCCAGATAATGAGGAAGCTGCGAGGGAGATTCTCGGCTAGTCTGCAAAGTCATGGTGAACTTGTTTCTTTTGTGTGCCAGTGAACTCCTTCTGTTTCTGTCCCACTAGCAGGCAGGAGGCCGTGGGGCAAGGCGGTGTAGGGGCCTCAGGCCTAGTCCTTGTCCTTAGAGTTGGCCCTATGCCAGGTATCTAGCACAAAATTTCAAAGGCAGGCAGAGCACCCCTTCCTTCCGTAAGGTTTCAACCTTAATAAAGTCTCAGCTCAAACTTTAGGTTTAGGAGGAAAAAGTAAGTCAATAAGCCTGCCCTAAGAATTGATAGCCTTCTCTCAGATAGGCTTGGGGTCAAATTTACTGACTCTGTGGTCCAGAAACCCCCAAGCTAAGAGCTACATATGAAAAATAGCCCTGGCAGGGGAAGGATTGATCTCAAGCAAGTATCACTGGGAAGATTAATTAGAGTAGCCACATGGGGAATTAAAAACTGATTCAGTGGGGGAGGATGAGGACCAACATTAAATCATTTAGGTGCTCTCCCCAGCCCCACCCTTCCCTACCTCCCTTTCCTTCTCTTGTTAAATCTCTTCCTTGTCAAACCATTATTCATTTATGATAGTCATGGGAAATCTTCTTAGCCACTAAGAAGATTGCTATAATCGCTCTCAACCTGCCTACACCCTATTTTTCACTTTGTTATGCTATCAAACTATGACTCACTCTTCCTTGATATTTTTTCTCAATCATAATGAGATCCCTCTCTCCTGTAGAGGAAGGATTTTCTTGAATTACTGAAAGACTTTCCAAATTAGGAAAAACATTAACAAAGGCACTCAGAAGGAACGCTTTCTTCCCCAGACATTGCCTGGAGCAAGCATGTGATGCCTCCATGTCAGCCACACAAAGTTACTGGGATAAGATGTATGGTTTGGTTTTGAAACATGAGAGAAAGCTGGACAGAACTGTCATGGGGGGAATTTTCCACATGCCCAGGACAAGAGGGTTACATGCATGGACAGAAGGCCTGATTCATTATTGTCTGGACCACTACCAGAGGACTATGAAACTTGACTATGGAGACATTGGTGATATTTCACAAGGACCCAGTACTCTCAGGCATTACTTACTGTACCATTGGGCTCCTGTATCACACACTCACTCCATAGCCTCCATGGTATGGCTTCTGTTCCAACCACTTCATTAAAATTCTTTTCACACGTGATCTGCGAAGTCCAACAGCATTTTATCTACCCTCATTCCATTCTACATGTTAGTAGAAATGTGCAGTGTGGAAACTAACCTCTTCCTTGTTGAACTTCTCTCTTGGGTTCCGTGACATTACGATCCCAATGGTCTTATCCTGCATCCATCTTTCTGCGTGATTCCTCTTTCTTGTGCTTAGAAGATGGATACTCCAAGTCTCTGTCCTAGATCTCTTCTCTCACTGAGCAATTTAATCTGTTCTAACAAGTTTTACAATATCTCCATAGTGATTATTCCCAAAGATGTAATATTCATTGACAATATTTATTGGACACTCACCACATGTTAGGTACTGGATTGAACCCAAAATTCAAAGTTGTGCATGGTTCAATACCCTCTAATCATTCTCCAGTTATGCTCTCTTTTCTGAGCTTTGATTCTGCTGGACATTTCCATCACCACTGTTACTGAACTGAACTTGTCTGTCCACCTGGAGCAGCAAAGCCAGACACTGACATTGGGATTTACAGGGAGAGAACATGAGACATTTATTGCAGAGCATCAAGGAAGGAGAATCAGGCAGCTCATGCTTAAGATCCCAACTCCCAGATGGCTTATGAATAAGGGGTTTGTTTTGTTTTGTTTTGTTTTTAGACAGAGTTTTGCTCTTGTTGCCCAGGCTGGAGTGCAATGGCATGATCTTGGCTCACTGCAACCTCTGCCTTCCAGGTTCAGTGATTCTCCTGCCTCAGCCTCCTGAATAGCTGGGATTACAGGCTCCTGCCACCATGCCCAGCTAATTTTTGGATTTTTAGTAGAGATAAGGTTTCACCATGTTGTCCAGGCTGGTCTCGAATTCCTGACTTCATCATCTGCCCGCCTTGGCTTCCCAAAGTGCCGGGATTACAGGCATAAGCACCACATCCAGCCAGGAATAGTTTTTAAGGACAGGGAGGCAGAGATTGAAGGCAAAGTTGTAAGTCAATATATGGAGGATATACATTGGTTTGACCTAAAGAGCAAGGATACCTCAGATTGGGAGCTCACAGGCTATAGGTGGATTTAAAGATTTTCTGATTTGCAATTGGTTAAGGAAGAAAAGCTTTGTTTAAAAATTTGGGGTCAGTAGGAAGATGGGTTATGTCTGGCTCCTGGGTGTGACCTCCTCTAGGCCCCTCAGGAAGAACTTCAGAAGTAAGAATGGTGGTCAGCGTTTAGTCCTCAGTTTCCCTCATCTGAAGTCTCTGTGCCGGCAGGCGGCATCTTTCATGTGGTTGGGGTCCCGGTTTCTGAAAAACTACTCAGGGATATATGTTAAGATATTATCTTTAGTTTCTATAGGGAACCAGATATTTTATGACTCTAAATTTCTTGGCAATTGTTTTAAGCTACAACTTCCTTCTTGTTTATCAGGTTGCTCACTTACTTCCCAAGGCTGTCTAAGGTGCCTTGAATTTCCCTTGAAGGAACTTGAGATTTTCCTTTCTTTCCAAGCTTTGTGGGGTGTACCCAGCAGGCTCCTAAGAGGGGTCCCTGCTCTCCCTCCCTGCCTCATAGACATCTCAAACATGTTATGTCTAAAACCAACCTCATTTTATTTTTCTCACAATCTGCCTACCATTCATCTGTTCTTTACCTCTGTTCTTGGCATTTCCGTTTTCCTGGAGACACTAACTGGAACCCTCTCATTACCTTTTGTTTCTTCTTCCTCATCTCATATTCAATCAGTCAAGTCCTACTGCTTTGAGCAGTTAATGTTTCTATCTCTCATTCTGTCTACTCTGTAGTTCAGATTCTTATCTTCTTTTACTTGAACAATCATGGTAAGTTTCTAATTAGTTTCCCCATCTCTAATTTCTGATCATCTAAATTCATGGTCAAAGTTTTCTTTTGAAACCAATGGTCAGATCAGTCTCAAAAACCTCCAGTGATTTTCTATTGCCTAAAGAATAATTTTTTAAAATACAGAACAATTATTATCTATCATCAAACTATCCTTCCAGATTCATCTTGATTACCTCCTTTCAATTGCTCCAGGTGAGTCTGCATTCCTAACTTTCCATCCGTTTTCACATGGACCTTTGTTCATAGCCATGCTGTTAGCCTTGATCTTTACTCATGTAAATTATGCTCATTTATTAAGAGTGAGTGGGAAGGCCGTCAAGTATGAGCCTTAGGTGTTTGGCCTAAGTAAGTGGGCAAATGGGAATACTATTTGCTGAGACAGAGGTTTTAGCAAAGAAAAGATACTGGTGCAGAGGTTGGGGGTGCAGGTGGGAATGAGGAGGTGTATCTGTAGTTTGGCCATATTGAGTGTGAGATGTTGATTAGACATGCAAGCAGAGATGCTGAGTAGGCAGTGTGTGTTTAAATTGAATTGCAGGCTGAGCATGGTGGCTCACGCCTATAACCCCAGCACTTTTGGAGGCCAAAATGAAAGAATTGCTTGAGGCTGAAGTTTGAGACCAGACTGAGCAACATAGTGAGATTCTGTCTCTACAGAAAAAAAAAAAAAAAAAAGAAAATAACTGGGCAAGGTGATGCATGCCTGTAGTCCCAGCTACTTGGGAGCCTGAAGTGGGAAGATCACTTGAGCCCAGAAGTTCAAGATCGCAGTGAGTTACGATTGTGCCACTGTAGTCCAGGCTGGGTGACAAAGCAAGACCCTGTCTCAGAAAAAATAGTAATAAATAGATCTGGGGAGTTTTATAGATTGTATTTAAAGTCACAGAACTATGTAAGAACAAGTAAGGATAGAAGAGTATTTAACAGAGAGAGAGCCAATGAACACAGCTGTAGGTACTCTAACATTTAGAAGTCTATAGGGGAGGTAAATCCAACAAATGATCTTGAAAAGGCACAGTTGACAAGGTAACAGGAAAACCAGGTGAGGGTATAGAGTTCTAGAGGAGAAAATGCTCAAAGAAAGGGCAGTGGTCCACCAGGTTAGATGCTGCAGGGAGCTTGAATAAGATGAGATAACGTACTGACTACTGACCTTAGCCAGACACAGGTCATCAACGACTTTGCTAGGAGCACAGTCAGTGGTAAAGTGGGACAAAGCAGGGGTAAGTGTGCTGGTAATCTGGCTCTCCAAAACACAAAAACAAAATCCTGATTTATAGCATTTGCCAATTTCCATGGAATAAATATTCCTGATGAGCTGGTTTCAAGCCAACAAGGTGATGTCACTGAACCCAAAGTTGGGAAGACATGCCGCAGTGGGTTCCTGCCAGCAGCTGCGGCGCACATGGGACTGAAGGCTGACTGTGTGGACAGAGCACAGGAGAGGAAGTCATGGGAGGCAGCAAGAATTAACCACCTTTGGGAGGAGTTTTGATCAAGGGGCAGTAACCTTTCAAATGATTTGCACAAATCATCTTAATCCTAATAATAACTCTGCAAGGTGGTTACTAATATCTCCCTTCTACAGGTGATAAGACTTAAACGTGTGGATCACTATGCATAAGGAGGATATGTTGGATTTCCTCAGTCCAGATATCAAACCAAGTAATGTTAACAGAACACAGAACCATCTTTCTTCCCTTTTCTTGGTGTCTTGTGATTAAAATAGAGCAACTTTTAGCTAATGCTCAGGCTGATCTTTTACTCTTTCTATTGAGTATTATTCACTATAGATAGACACAGAAATAATACATCAACAGAAGTAGCTTGTGTTTAACATGATGGAATTCTCATGGCTGTCCTTGAAACACTGGGAGCTGATGAGCATCACACTGTTAATTTGTGATTTGTTTAATTGGTACTTGGCAACAGAGTCCATCTTTGACAAGGCTGCAACTTCCTTAAAGTTTATATTTAGGATCCTCCTTCTTTCTACATTATTTTCTCTCCTTTTAAGCACTTTCAATCTTCAACCTAGATACCCAGTACTTTTGCTGCAATCTGACTTCTCATAGATATATGACAGCCTAATCTGCCCATGAATGAGACCAACTCTCTTCCCAGCACACTTCCTTGTTGTGTAGGAAGCCGGAAGACCCACCTTGAATGTGAATAAGTTAAATCCCTTCCTAAAATGCCAGTGATGTTGGATTTTTGCCTGGTGTTGTCGGACCTATGGAAAAATTTATGGAAAATAGAAGAAGGTGTTGGTCAATTCAGTTCTTCCTTGTGCCTGGTGTTTCAGGAGGAGGAGGAGGAAAATGAGGAGAAAGAGGAGGAGGAGGAGATAGGAGGTGCTAATCTTCTTCTGATTCACAGCCCTCGTACTCCCTCGCATAAGACGGGAGAGCTGAGTAAAATAATCCAAAAATGACTAAAAATTAATGTATTGTTTAAGAACCGATATGTCAAAACCTCCACTTAAATAACTATCTTCCTTTTTAGAACTTTCAGGTGATCACAGCCTTACTTTTGGTAGCCTAATTCCTCTTCTGAAATTGTCTTCAGATCTAATTTTCATACCACATATGAGTACCAATCTCTTCTAGATGGTCACCTCTTTTTTTTGACTTGAGGGTAGTCATTTTGATTACCTTCCTAATAGTAATAATAGCTATGGAATATTTTCAGACACTGTCTTAAGCATTTTAAATGTATTACTTTGTTTAATTCTGTGACAGTCTTATGACAGCAATCCTATGCCAAAAGTAATCAGTCAGAAAACTGGAAACCTTGCTAAGCATTCTAAACAGATTGTGATTTAATACAAGGAATTTCCAACTGGGAAGGGCTAGAGAATAAAATGTTAAGAAAGGCCATCACTAACTTTCAGGTTCACCATGTGGCCTGGCAAATCAGGAAATTGCCCCTACTGCCCATGTTAGGAAATTACAAGGACCTTTACCAATGGTCATAACCTACAGCACAAAGGTGAGTGGGTTTAAGGAGAGTGCCTTGAGGCCACGGCACAGCCTGGTAATGCCTGGGCTCCACACATCTCTGCACGACTGTCCACCACCATCAGGCTAATGTAGATTCAGCCTCCCTGTCCAAATTTCACATCAGAGCATCTCATTCTATTTCCAAGAAACCTGGAGACAAGGTAACGTGGGAAATGTTCTTTTCTGTGATACGGGAAAGATATTAGAAGAGACTAGAAATGAAAACTGTTTGCCGAAAATATCCATCACTGTTATTGCTCCCATTTTTAGGTGATTACCCTGAATAAATTGCCACAGAAATTAAACAGTACAGCCATGCTTTGAATGCAGAGCTTCTCTAATTCAAACTCATGCTCTTACCCATGAAAATGTACTTGGCTGTGGTTGACTTCAGGTTGTTTTCAGTGAATACATATGCCTTCAAAAAATAGATATGAAGCTATTAAAGGTTTTTAAAAATGGTTTTGAAGTGAACTCCAAAAGAGGAGCTCCAAAAATGTTTTGCATTACAGTGATATTCTAAGAGAAAAACAAAAGCCTTCCCAAGCTGTTAGAACCATTTTGGGGCTGTATGAATTATGAAGCTTGCAACAACTCAACGTTTCTTCTCAGGCATGACATATAGCATCTCTGCTCACATTTCATTGATCAAACCACATCTCAAGGCCAACATCAGTGGAGTAGGATGATCATTCCTCATTGGCGGTACATAGGTCCTGTAACAGTGGTCAGTATAGAAAGGTGGGAAGTGGCCAGGCACGGTGGCTCATGCCTTTAATTCCAGCACCGAGATGGCTGGATCACTTGAGGTCAGGATTTTGAGACCAGCCTGGCCAACATGGTGAAATCCTGTCTCTGGTAAAAATACAAAAAACAAAACACACACACAAAAAAAACAGCCGGATGTGGTGGCAAACACCTGCAGTCTTGACTGCTTAGGAGGCTAAGGGCACAAGAATCAATTGAGCCTGGAAGGCAAAGGTTGGAATGAGCTGAGATCACTCCACTGCATGCCACACATCTCTGCACACCCTTCCTTGTCGCCTAGACAACAAAGTGAGACTCTGTCTCAAATTAAAAAAAAAAAAAAAGAAAGAAAAAGAAAAAGTAAAAGTGGAAAGTAAATATTTGGAAATAGAAAATAATTGGTTGCAGTTATTTATCAAAAAATAATAGGAAAGGAAAGAAACACACTAGTCAAGGAACAAGTATAATAACTGCAAAATTAAAAAGTAAAAGATAATTTCTAAAAGACAACAAATAGAAATATGTCAGTTCATGCATTAGACTCAGGACAAAATTAAAAGGAAAGGCATCTCTTAACGAAAAAGGAAAGAGACTTTTGGGACTGAAAATATGGGAGTTTGCAAACCACACATACTGTGTCAGGGAAGAATATAGTTAGAGATTGCTCAGATTAATTAAATGTGCTCAAATCTGCAAAACCAATCATTTATATATAAGCTTGCTCAAGGGGCTAGCTGAAGTCTTCCAAGAGCCAGAGGTAATCTTTAGAAAATTATAAAGACAAGCATATAAAAGGAGAAAAATATATTGCATATCATTTAATTCCTTTTTCTTATTTGTTTTAATGTGATGAATAAATTCACATAGTAAAACACTTCTTACTGTTTGCTTCCAGAAAAATGTATGACCATGCACTAGTTCCAATAATACATAATAATATATTATGACCAAGTGGAACTTATTCCAGAAATGCAAGGCTGGTTAAATATCAGTAAATTCATTAATGTAATTCAACATACGAGAGGAAAAACACTATGTGATATAGCCGTAGATGCTGAAAAAATTTTGACAAAATTGACACCCATGTATGATTCAAAACCCTGAAAAAAAAATAGAAATCAGGATATTTCCTAAATAAAAAAACATAAAAGTATCTCAATATCTGTCCATGTCAGCTCCCAGACTAGCATCTTATTTGATGAAGAGACACTGGAGGGATTCCTGCTAAGTTCGAGACCAATAAAGTCACTACCATTTCACACTGTATTTGAAGTATCAGCCAACAATTTAACATATATATAAATCTAATAGTCTTTATACGAAGAAATAATAACCAATTAGAAGATATAATGAAAACAAAGACCTCATCTACAATAACAAAAAGAGGTATAAAATACTTAGATATAATTTTAACAAGAAATGTCTAATAACTATATAAAGAAAACTTGGAAACACTCCTAGAAGACATGAGGACCAAATTAAACAGATGGAAAATCATACTGTATTCTTGGATAGAATGATCAGAGATCACTGGGACTTTGGGAGAGCAACTTTGCACACACTGCCACCCTGCCCTGGCCTCAGCAAAGGGGTGATATGAGAGGATATTTTCATTTACCACCCCTTCATTAAATCCTGACTCTGTACCTGAGTGACTGTAGGGTTAGGGAAAATAAAAGGGAATGATTGTAGCTATAAGTTATTCTGGGTGCTAAATATGACTATTCTTAGAATCCAAGAGAGAAGAAAAACAAGTTAAAATGTGTATGGGGGTGCTTTCACAGCCTTGCCTCCTGTATTGAAATCTGCCCCCTTTTTTTTCTTGGAAAGAGACCCACTTTCCTCTATCTTAAGTAATACAATTTTATTTTTCTTTTGAAAAAATTCTGCCACCTCGCAGGATTAGGACTCTACTTTCTTCTACTACCTAGTTTAGTAATCCAATCTAGTCTCCAATTCTGAACAATTCAGAGAAGGTAAATATTGCTGGAGGTAAATAGGGGTGGTGGGATCTTTAGCAAAGTAGTTGGGCTTTGCCACTTCAAGCCTCAGCACGGACCACCTCCACCTCCCCCTCAGCTCTCTCACCTGCGCTGAGGTGTACATAGGCAACTTTATGCTTGCTGTGACCCTCCAATGGACATCTACTAGATAAAACATACCGGCTTGCATCACAGAGTTCACAATTTAAATCCACAGTAATTAAAAGAAACATTTTCTTCAATGCAACATAATCTCCAGAAGTTCCCTTGCCTGTAACGAAGATTAAGTTCGTGAGGGAGAATAGCCTCCTGCCTTCAGGCTCAGCCCAAGCTCTCCTGATCCACAGGAAACAGGCTTTAGCATGGTACAACACACCCATCAACTTTCAGTGATCAGCTTTGGGCAGCAGGTAGATCTGGCCAGACAGAAATGGCCCAGGGCCAGATAAACTCCCAGTGGGATATAGTCCCCCATTCATCCCTGTAAATTGACAATGGCATCTGGTAAGGGGATATATATATATATTTTTTTTTTTTTCTTCCTCCAATTATACATCACAAAGGTATAGAAGTAGACTTACCAAAATGTTTATACTGATTATTGCCAGGTGGCAGGAAATATAACAGGTTTAGTTTTCTTCTTCTTTTTGCTGAGTTTTGCTGATTTTTCTGCAATAACCCTGGCTTAACTTGCAATTAAAAATAAGTTTTAAAAGGATAAAACGAGGAAGAACAAAGCTAGGGAAAAGAGGATGCCTCACTGCAGGTAAGCATTATTCGCGCACAAGCATCATCAAGGGAATTTGAACAAACCAGTGAATTAAATAACATTCAAGAGTAAAGGCTAAGGATAAAACAAACTTGGCTGTCATGCCAGCCCTATATGTTAGGTTTTTCAGTTTACTAAATACTTGTTGGGCTCCTATGATGTGCTAGGGGCAGGAAACATAAAAATAATTAAGACACATCCTTGAGCTCCAGGGAATTATGACTTGGTGCGCTACTTCTGTGGTCTCGACTCTTTTCTCTACATGGCCTCAAAGCATGGATTCACACATGCTCCCTACATTGTTGAATCTCCTTAGTTATGAGTTAACAATGCACACAATGGACAAGGCAGCCACTTGGGGCTGGTGTGTTTAGAGTTCTGCAGGCCCAGGTACTCCATGATAGTCTCCATCCAGATCGTTGCAAATATATCATTAGAGAATTGCATTCCACAGTGAATTTTATTTATTATTTTTTAAATATTTGAAATAGTTTCCCCATAGGGCAAAGAGTTTGTCTTTTTTAAGGTTGAATCCCCAGCACCTAAAAAATGCCCAGCATGTAGACAATCAATCAATGCTTGTGGAAGGGGAAAAAATTTACTTTAGCAACAGAAGAATGGAAGTAATGCCTGCATGTTTGACTGTGTTTTATCTAATATCATTGCGCCTACTCAGGAATTCTTGTGAAGTTATAAATTCTAACCTGAAAATTATTTTCAAATATAGTGATTTTTAAATAAGTAATGACTTAAATGTGTAGAAGAATTGACATAATGGAATGCCAATAACCCCTTGTTAATTTTGATGTTGGTGGGAGTATTTCGTGTATTATCTAAAGCTAATACTTTTTTTTCATATTTTAGATATTCTCATAAACAATTTGTTGTGTGTGTCCTCACACACATAATAATAATCAAATGTAATAATAAAATGTCCCAGTAGCAATGTGGAGTATGGAGAGGCAATGAGGTACACTGCATGGAGGAGGGGTCATGGATGGGGATTAGGAAGGAAGGCAGCTTCTTATCTACTTTATAATCCAACCAACACCAGCTTCCGAGTCCTCATGGGCTAGGTCCTTCTCTAGGGTGACCACCTGACACTGGTTTTATTCAAGCCTGCTGCAGGAGTGTTCATGAACCTTTTGTTCACAACCCTGATCAGCAGAGAAAGGAAGTCCGCTTTCAACTCCTCTCCAGGATCCCCGTGGGTGGCTTCCTTCCACCATATGTTCCTCCGAAGCTGTGCTGCCCAGCCACTTGCCTTGGGGCTCAGTGCAAATGCATCTTGGAACTGAAGTGCTGGGGAAGACAAAAGTGCGGCTTCCAGATGGCACCAAATTAGCCTCTTGAGATCTGCATTTGCCGAGAATATGCTTATAAGGGAAGAAAACAAAGGAGTCCCTGGAGATTTTAAACGGACTAGGGCCGTGGATGGGAAATGGGGGAGGTAGGGAAGAAAGCTGAAGGAAGAGGCTGGAGAAGGCAGTAGGGCAAGGGAGGGGGGCATCTATCCCAAACCCAACCACAGCCAACTCTCGCCTCCTCCTGGCCATTCACAAGGAAGCCAGTTTCATTACCAGACAACACAAATGATCAGTATGATTTAAAAATAATGATCCGATTAATTTAAACCTGAATCTGATTGCCTTTAATATTGAAACACTGGACCTAGCAATGCCTTCAAGAGCTTAAAAAGAAGTCTTGCTTGTCTTACATAGCTAGCGTTTATTTTGTGCTTACTGTGAGTCAGGCGTGATCACATTTAATTCACAAAGTCACACTGAGGGGTGGACATGATTACAGTTTCTATATTACAGGTAAGGACACAAAGGCTTAGAGAAGTTTTAAAAAGGTAAAGACTATCTAAGATTACACACCTAGTAGGTGGCACTTCTGAGATGTGTACCCAGGGTTGTGAAGGCAAAGTCAGTGTTGATAACCTCAATACTCAACTGCCTCCATGTAACTGAAGCTCAGCCTCCTGCCCTCTGCCCTCTCTGCTTCCCAGAATCATCACCCTTTTCCGTGAGTTCTTTATTGGCTGAGAAACACCAGACCTTCCATAATTCTGGTTTGTCTCCTCAGGTTCTCAGTGATCTAGTGCTTCACATTATACTTGATTGTGTCACCCAAATAGTGTTGGGTTGATGATCATTTTCTTTGTTTTATCAGGAATGACAAAGAAGAAGCTGTGTTGGGTGAGTGTCCCCAGAAGCTGATCCTGAGACAAAGATTTTGGTGCAAGTGGTTTATTTGGGAGACCATTCCCAGAAGCAGCTGTGGAGGACTGAGGAGGTGAGTCAGACAAGAAAGGCATTCAATGGTATTGAGCAGGTGACTGCCATGGGCAACTCAGACTTGACTTGCTGGTGAACTCTGGGAGAGGCTGCAGAGCACACCTGTGAATATTCCCCTCCAAGGGGTGAGGATGTTAGAGATGTTTATCTTCCCATTCTCACCTATCAGAGGGATTTACTCCACAGCACTCCCAGCTTCCCCCACGTGCCGATCAAGAGAAAGTGCCTCGGCTGAAGTTGCAGGTGCTTGCAGCAGGATGCACTGAAATAAAGAGATCTACGGGGCTGAGCAGGCGGGCGCCCATGGAGCTCTCTATGCCTGCATCTGTAGCCTTTGAACTCCCTCTCCAGACCACGACGGAACCACTCAAATCTCACAGCCCTCCTTTCTGCTGAGCCTAGATAACAATTCAGATAATCTTTCTCAAAAGCCATTCTCCAGGTAGCAACTTCCCATTGATTAGAGTTGATGCTCAAGATAGAGCCCATGTTATATCCTTTCTATCCAGTGTTATATTTAACCTTGAAGGACTTCTGCTCTGCCATTCAACGATGACCTCTTATGTCACCTTCAGTAATAATATTCTATGACTACATGACCCTATTTGTCTATGAATGTGTCTTTGGTTGCATTAGGTTTCTTACAAGTTTTTCTCTACACTGCAGAGTCAACTAAACATGACAAGTTTTTTTCAAAACGATTGCTATTATCGGTTTCCTATGTCATGTGTCAGTGCAGCTGACTTTCTAAACCTGAGTTTAGGATTTCCCATTGATTCCTTTTAAATTTTATCAAGTTAGTTCAGGTTGATCATTCCAGCTTGTTAGAGGTTTTTTTGCAAAGCAATTCTGTTATCCAAGAAATGAGTCATCTCCCCTAGCTTTTGGCAGCTGCAAATTTGATAATCAGGTTGGTTTTATTTTCACAAAAAAATTGTTTAAAATACTTAGCAGGATGGGACCAAGGACAAAACCCTTGACTAGAGAACTTCCTTCTGCGGCATGCCATCCATTATTAATGGAAAGGTAAGTCCTGTAACCCGGAGTCACTGAGGGTGCCCAGGGTAGGGGTGTTTGAGGTTGCTGCGCTGGCTGGATTCTCAACCAACTGAACCAGTCTAATGGAAAACCAACCCTGGGCTCTTTCCCCATCAGGACTGCTCCTTGCTGTTGGTCAGGTGGATCCAGCTCTTTTCCCTTGATGCGTTCCTACAGCTAAAATGGAAGTGATAACCTCTCTCATGACGCTAGTAGAGCTCTCTGAGATCTCTGGCTGAAAGCTGGTATGCAACCCAGATTGAGGTACTACTTCATGATTGCTACTGTGGTTTCTAAAGCACCTTTTCTTCTTCCTCCTGCGGCTCGGCGTGCCCTGTGTTTCTCTTTCAGCATTTTCCTGTGGCTAGCACCTGCTCTGTGCTATTCTGACTCTCCCTCCTGAGAGCTAGCCAGCTGTCCACGCCAGGTGAGACTTTGGGAGGACATGGGGCCCGAATGCGTTTGCATGTGTGTGAGTTGGTGTGTGTCCGGGAGTGTTTGTGGAAGCAGGGTGAGGGGAAGAGGAAGGTGTAAGGAGTTTCCAGCTGGCCTGGTGTGCATGAGGCTTGTTTATGCACCATCAGCAAATTCTCAACAGGTGCCATTCATGTCAGTCGATGCAAGAGGCCCCCTGACCCCGGCTGCTTGCACCACTCTGGGCGGTTGTCCAAAGCAGTGCTCGCTGTGCCTCTCGCAATGTCAGTGGCTCCCTCCAGCCTGCTCCGCTCGTCCTCCTTAGACCCTCCAGCAGGCCCTTTCATCCTCAGCAGCACTTCTCAGGGGAAGGGACAGATCTAGAGCGGATTGGTAGAAACAGCACAGAGACAAGAGTCCTCTTTAGGCCTGATGGCCTTTTCCAGAGAGAGCAGGCTCTTTCAGCCAGTGCTTGCAATCTGAAACCCTAGACACCTTGGGCTTCCCCCCTTGCCCAATTCCACAGAATTATTATGTTTATCGACATGCATAATTTATGAAAGAATACATAAAAAAGAGCTTTGCACATGTTAAAGTTTTATAAAATATATAAGGTAGCCTTGTGATTTGTGAAGCTTTTATATATCCCCATATCCATTTCAGGTCCTTTGACACACACATCCTCACATTTGCTGCAGTTCACATCTGTTGGGCTGGACTGAAGGACGCAGTCTAATTCCCTGTTATCATGAATAAATAATGTAAGCAGAACAACAAAGAAGAACGGGAAACACAGAATGGTACTACGGCCAGCAGCAAAGCCTCTGTGCATATGCTATCCCGAATTGCTTTTCTTAGGTTCTCCAGTTCTGTTCCATTTGTCTGAGTACCAGAGGGCTAAGCCATAGACACAAGGTCCTCTCCTCTGCGACCAGCCACATGTTTCTGCTCCTGTGCACTCTACTCTAGAATGGACACACTCTGTAACATAGTTTGAATGTCTGACTCTCCAAATCTCATGTTGAAATGTGACCTCCAGTCCTTCAGTGGGAGGCATTTGAGTGATGGGGGCAGACCCCTCATAAGTATGTTGATGCTGTCCTTGTGGTAATGAGTGAGCTTTCACTCTGTTAGTTCACATTAGAGCTGGTTGTTTAAAAAGAGCCCGGCGCCCCCTCCTCTCTTCTGCTGCTCCCTCTTTCCCCAGGTGACATGACAGCTCCACGTTCGCCTTCCACCGTGATTGTAAACTTCCTGAGGCCTCACAAGAAGGTGAGCAGAGCAGATGTGAGAGTCATACGCTAGTACAGCCTGCAGAACGATGAGCCAAATACACCTCCTTATATAAATTACCCAGCCTCGGGTGTTCTTTTATAACAACGCAAAATGGGTTAACAGACTACGGCTACTGACCTTCCATAGTGAAAAGAGGATATTAGATATGAGCGTGTTGTCATCCATAAAGCATGGTGCTGCTACCTAAAACTGTTTGGTTCTTTCTGGGTAATGCAACCCATTTATGTACAGGTGGCAGTTCTTCTGAGGCTACATGACCTGGAAGGGGACTGTCCTTCTCCCGTTTGGCTACATGGAATGGCCGTGCTCACTGTTGCAAACAGGTATCATAAATGTAAAGGAAACGAGTGACTCTGGCTGGGTATGGTGGCTCACGCCTGTAATTCAGCAATTTGGGAGGCCGAAGTGGGTGGATCACAAGGTCAAGAGATCAAGACCATCCTAGCCAACATGGTGAAACCCTGTCTCTACCAAAAATAGAAAAATTAGCTGGGCGTGGTGGCATGCAACTGTAGTCCCAGCTACTCGTGAGGCTGAGGCAGTAGAATTGCTTGAACTTGGGAGGTGGAGGTTGCAGTGAGCCAAGATCACACCACTGCACTCCAGCCTGGCAACAGAGCAAGACTTCATCTCAAAAAAAAAAGTGACCCTGGGCAAGAATGGTCCCAGCAGCTCTTCCTGTACTCCCCGTCTGTTCTCTTATTCCACTTGGTACTACCCAACTTCTTTACCATATATGCATTCATCTAGAGCACTGTAGCATCTCAACTCATTTGATCCTCACAATGAACCTTGTAAAGTCTGGAAGGCAAGGGCTTTGTTATTCCCATTTTAGAAATAATGACTTTGGTGTTCCCTGAAAACTCAAACACACGCAGTTTGCACCCATACTTCTTTCACAACAGGACGAGTTACTGAAAAATTAGCAGTAGTGCTGTTGCTTTTTCTGGGTTGGCTTATCAGCAGAAAAGAGAGAATGTGGAATTGCCGCTTCACCCTCATGGGAAGAACTGGCAGCGCACTGTGGGCTGAGTTCAGACCCACTCAGCCCCTGGCTTTGTAGACAGCTACAGTGCACAGAAGATATTTACAGTGCACAGAAGATGTTTCTTTTGTGGCCAACTTTAAGATATTGAGGATATTTTCCCAGAAACTATCATTTCCAGTTTCTCCTGGAAAAATTGGAGGATCTCTGAACCTAGAGATGGCAGGGCTTCAAGGTGGGAGTCTGGCAGTGGGCAGTGGGGAGAGAGGGGGCACTAGCAGGTGTCCTTCTGGTGGCTTCACATTCCCCAACAGCCTGAGCACTGGCAGCACAGCCTCCGAGGCCTGATCAGCAGAAGCCCTTCTCTAGTTTCCTTGGCTGTGTTAGCCAGGAGTCTTTCATGAAATCCCAAAAGGGCAGAAAGCAGGGAGGGGTCCCTGAAAAGTGGTGGAAATCGAATCTTTAGCCAATCTTGATAAATGAGTGTTTTGTTTCATAATTTTTATTAAAAGTTATTTATTTATTCAATTTTTTTTTAGACGAAGTCTTGCTCTTGTCCTCCAGGCTGGAGTGCAATGGTGTGATCTCAGCTCACTGCAACCTCAGCCTCCCAGGTTCAAGTGATTCTCCTGCCTCAGCCTCCCTAGTAGCTGGGATTACAGGCACCCGCCACCATGGGATTACAGGCACCTGGCTAACTTTTGTATTTTTAGTGGAGACGGGGGTTTCACCATGTTGGCCAGGCTGGTCTCAAACTCCTGACATCAGGCGATCCATCTGCCTTGGCCTCCCAAAGTGCTGGCATTACAGGCGTTAGCCACCACACCCGGCCCAATTTGTTTATTTTTTTTGGAGACACAGTCTCGTTCTGTTACCCAGGCTGGAGTGCAGTGGTATGATCATTGCTCATGGTAGTCTCAAACTCATGAGCTCAAGGAATCTTCTTGACTCAGCCACCAGTAGCTGGGACAACAGGTATGCCACTATGCCTGGCTATATGCCACTATGCCTGGCTAATTTCTTTTCTTTTCTTTTCTTTTTTTCTTTTCTTTTCTTTTCTTTTCTTTTCTTTCTTTCTTTCTCTTTCTTTCTTTCCTTCTTCTTTCTCTTTCTTTCTTTCTTTTCTTTCTTTCTTTCTTTCTTTCTTTCTTCCTTTTTTTCTTCTTTCTCTCTGTCTTTTTTTTTCTTTCTTTTTTTTTCTTTCTTTCTTTCCTCTTTCTTTATTTCTTTATTTTTCCTTTCTTTCAGACAGAAAGTTGCCCAAGCTTATCTCAAACACCTGGCCTCAGGTGATCTTTGCTTCTCAACCTCTCAAAGGGCTGGGATTAAAGGAATGAGCCACTGTATTTGGTTTTTTGTCTTCTCTTATGACATGGTCAGCCAGCTGTGGTCACAAGAGGAGACATTGGAGAGGCTCAGAAAAACAAAGTTCATGATACTCAGTTTCTAGAGACAGGAAGTGCACCATGCCAGGCAGAGCCACGTGGGGAAGCCTCTAGGGTGGTCAGGAGGCAGAAGGCAAGAGAGAGGCGGAGGTTTAGGGCAGAGCCTTCACTGGCATTTTTGGGGAGAGACAAGGCAAGGTGAGTGAACAATTTAGGACTGGCTGCTTTGCATAATTTCAGAGGGCCCTAAGCTATAGGGTGGCACACTAGGGACTTGCCTGGCACCTGGCCCTGGGATAATTAGGGCTGAGGAATATTGCTGCCTGTGGAACAAGGGCGGCATAGAGGAGGTATGGCTGTGTGTTGGTTAGTTTGTGAATCAGAGGCATGCTTGGGGCTCGGTTGGGCTCTGACAATTAGTTGGCTCAGGGAGAGGATGTGTGTCTCCTCCTTAAAAGTTTTTTCAAGATGTCAAGACATAATATACAGAAAAAGTAAAACAATATGCAGTACAGGCTTAGAGCTAGATATAACTTGATTCAAAATAAGTAAGTTAAATAATGTACTGACCTGGAGCAGTCGGCACTTCCTGAGAGTCAGGCTTCTCTGCAGCCCATGAGCTTCAGTAGAGACTCCACTGCAGCCTTTGTGTAGGTAGAGAAGATCTCTCCACTCCTAACGTGGTCTTCCTACTTGAAAACATAGCGCTCCCATCCAAGTACTAACTGAGCCTGACTCTGCTTAGCTTACGAGATCAGATGAGACCTGGCACTTTCAGGGTGGTATGGCCGGGCATGGTGGCTCATGTCTGTAATCCCAGCACTTTGGGAGGCTGAGGTGGGCGGATCACGAGGTTGGGAGATTGACACCATCCTGGCTAACACGGTAAAACCTTGTCTCTACTAAAAATACAAAAAATTAGCCAGCGTGGTGGCACACACATGTAGTTCCAGCTACTCGGGAGGCTGAGGCAGAAGAATCATTTAAACCCAGGAGGCAGAGGTTGCAGTGAGCCGAGATCGCGCCACTATACTCCATCCTGGCCAACAGAGTGAGACTCCACTTCAAAAAAACAAACAAACCAACAAAAAAACCCTCTCTATTTATATTTATTTTTAATGAATGATTTTAGAATTCTATTTAAATCTTATGATTAAAGTAATACCTGTTCATTGCACATAAAATTCAGAGAAAAAGTGGGGGAATATTTAAAAAAAACACACCTGAATTCATGTTATGCACGAACACTTAACATTTTGGAACACAGAGTTATGAAGAAGCTGTGGAAAAACTCAACTGTTCATCTCCCCTCCCCCATGTATGTGTGTATGTATACACTCATGTATGTGAACATACGTACATAATTATATTCATACATACATCTATCTATACCTATTTAGATACAGTTTGCTAAAGCCAAAATTCTCCCTTCTTTTAAATCACAGCTGAAGGCCTCCTTCCTGAGGTCACTGGTACGTTCCTGGCCCT
Source organism: Sapajus apella (assembly GCF_009761245.1). Taxonomy (NCBI): domain Eukaryota; kingdom Metazoa; phylum Chordata; class Mammalia; order Primates; family Cebidae; genus Sapajus; species Sapajus apella. The sequence goes on along the minus strand of NW_022436989.1, from coordinate 15,121,824 downwards.
ACCTCTTTCTATGTTCATTCTTACTGATTACTTTTTTTTTTTTTAACCAGGGCTGCTGCTTCCCCTGCCTCTCCTATTTGTATATACTTCAAATGAGGAGGGTACTGTCTAAAAGGCAGCACGTAATTACAAAGGGGCTTCAAATATCGTGCAGTCAAGCTCTAAACAATTTTTAGAGCACTGACTCTGCCAGTACCAGGACACATCAGCAGAAAATGGGACCCCTCGGTGCTGTGGGTGCTGTGGGTGCTGTGGGCATGTATCTGCCAGCCAGTGGTCATTTGGGCACCGTTGTCAGCTTTGTTCATTGTCTTGCCTTATGCAATTATTTAATTATTATTATTATTATTTTTTGCATTTTGCCATTTCTCATTTGTAAAGTGGGTAGAAAATGGGTATATAAAAGTGGTGGTTCTAGGGGTGAGAAGACGAATTAAGTTGGTACAAAGACAGAGCATCAAAGTGTGAATTCTTCAGCCTCAGCGAGATGTTTATTAGACTTAAGCCAGTCAATCGCATGCCAGTGATAAGAAAATGAACAAAAGTCACTGTGTTAGATACTACAGACACAGTGTGTGTGGTGTAAACAGTGACTTAAAATATTTTTTTAGCCCTCTGGGAATGAAACATTTATTGGCACCTGCTATATATACCAGGCTAAAAAAGTTATTTCCAATTCTGAAATAATTGACAATTCAAAGTTAAATTTTGATGAAGTTATTATTCTGACTATACCCAGAGTTTTTTGATTCTTGAATTCCAGATTATCCTCCTCTTCTTCACCTGTCATTTTTCCTCCACCAAAATAGTGTTTCTTCCTTAGCAATTTTTTTCATACCAGATGATTAATTTATGTTTCAGGAAAACAGAGACAATGAACAATGCTAGGCCTTTGGAACTTTTAACCATGGACAGAATTTTCATAGAAATGCAGGGAAATGGGGGATATTATGGAGAAATGACATCCAATGCTAATCCACTAAACTAATTTTGATGTTTCCAACCAACACCTTTGGCTAAATCTTCAATTCCACATAGATAGATTTCAGTTACATTTTTTATTTATCTGTATTCAAAATCTATAATGTTAAGTGTTATGAAGTAATAGCTAAAGGGAAAAAATCCAAACAAAAAGGTTAAGATGGGGAAATTTTGGATAATGGATAGTGTACAAAACAAATCTGTGAGCTAATACCACCTATCTAAATAATTTTGTAATTTTTCATTATTATTTGAAAGATGAGAACATGAGGGTTCAGAATCTCTGTTATCCTGAGGAATGATGACACGCATACTTTAAAAATGTGATAACCTACAGTAACGTTCCTAATGATGAAATAATGAAGGCCTTTCTCCTAAGATCAGGAATGAGGCAAGCATGCCCACTATGTCCTCTTTTATTCAATATTATAGTAGAACCTAGTCAATATAATAAGGCAAAAGAATGAAATAAAGGTGTAACATAGGAAATAAATAAACAAAACTGTTTTATGCACAAAAAACGATTCTGCACATAGAAAACAAAAAACTATGTAGATAAAACATATAATTAATAGGTGAATTTTCCAACATCACTGAATACATAAATATCCAAAAATCACTTGTTTCTATACACCAGCAACTTAAAGAAATTGTAATTTAAACGGTAGAATTCAAAACAGCACTAAATGATCAAATATCTTTAAAATACATGTGTTTAAAGACATGCAAGAACTTTATACTGAAAATAAAACTACCTTTATGGAGAAGAATCAAAAAAGCCATAAATAAGCGGAAGGATATACAATTTTTGTAATGTGGAAGGCTCAATATTTTAAGATGCAATTTCTCCCACAATTTTCCTATAGATTCAGTGCAATCATAGTAAAAAACCTAGATGGTGGGGTTTTTTTGGGTGAAAGTTTAATAGTGATTATCTCTCATTTTCTCTCTGGCTCTGTTTCTCTTACACAGACACACAGACACACACACACACACACGTATATAGCAATTTAAAAAGCTAAGAGGATTAAAAAATATTGAGGTAGAATTTATACTATCAAATACCAAAATTTATTATAATGCTACAGTAATTGAAATAGCATAGTGTCTGGCAAGAATAGTAAATAAGCTAAAAGAACAGAAACAAAGCTGTACATATATATATCACTTATTTATAACAAAGATATTCCTGCAGTGCAGGGAGGAAGGAAGTTCTTTTCAATAAATATGGCTGGGCTGAATGAATAGCTATTTGAAGTAACTCAACTTGAATCCTACCTCACACCATACCAAAGAAAAAAAAATTCCGGGTGGAATGTAGATCTAAATGTGCAAAGTGTAAAGGACAGACAAATTGGACTTGCTAAAGTTTAGAATGCCTGTTAATAGAATGATAGCAATAACTATCATTTATGAGAATGAAGGCTGGGTGCAGTGGCTTATGCCTGTAATTGCAGTACTTTGGGAAGCCAGGCAGGTGGATTACCTGATGTCTGGAGTTTGAGACCAGCCTGGCCAACATGGTGAAACCGTGTCTTTACTATGAATACAAAAATTAGGCAAATGCGGTGGTGTGTGCCTGTAATCCCAGCTACTCGGGAGGCTGAGGCATTAAAATCACTTGAACTTAAGAGATGGAGGTTGCAGTGAGCTGAGATGATACCACTGCACTCCAGCCTGAGCGATAGAGTGAGAGTGTCTAAAAAGAAAAAAAAAGTGAAATGAGAAATCCACCAAAGATCTCTTTAGTATATGTAAATGACAAAAGACTGACATTCAAAATGTGTTTTAAAACTCCTTAAACCATTAAGAAAAAGACAACTCAATTTAAAAATGAGCCCAAAATTTTAATGGATACTTCACAAAATATGGTACCAAATAGCTCCACATCACTATTAACTGAAGAAATGGAAAATAAAATCACAATAAGATAGTATTATACCTCCTACTATTCCATTTCTGAATGACTAAAAGAGGTGGAGGGAGCACTAAGTATAGAATATAGAACAGTGGGGGCCAGGCGTGGTGGCTCAGGCCTATAATTCCAGTACTTTGGGAGGCCAAGGCAGGTGGATCACGAGGTCAGGAGATAGAAATCATCCCGGCCAACATGGTGAAGCCCCGTCTCTATTAAAACACACACACACAAAAAAAAGTTAGCCAGGTATGGTGGTGGGCACCTGTAGTCCCAGCTACTCAGGAGGCTGAGGCAGGGGAGTCACTTGAACCTGGGCAGCAGAGGTTGCAATGAGCTGAGATTACATCCCTGCACTCCAGCTTAGCAACAGAGCAAGATTCCGTCTCAAAAAAGAAAAAAAAAAGAAAGAAAAAAAAAGTAAGAATATAGAACAGTGGGAACTTTCACATGCTGTTTAGTGTATCTACCTAAACAAATCATAATATATGTTCCTTATAAACCAACAATTCTATCATAAGTGTATACCAATAGAAATGTGCTCATATGTGCACCAAAAGACATGTACAACAATGTTTATGTAGGCATTACTTTAACAGATCAAAATGGCAAACAGTAGAATGAATGCTATACAGTTATGAAAATGAATTACTGCTATATGTAATAACATGAAAGAATTTCACATAGTGTTGACGGAAATAAGTAATGCACAAAATAATATATACCATATGATTCCTTATATAGAAAGCTTGAAAATGGTCAAACCTAATCTGTGGTATTAGAAGTTGGAATACCGGTTACTTTTGAGTAGGGATTAACGGCTGCACGCCCAAGATTTCTGCATCTTTCTGTATACATATTCTACTTCAATTAAAACTAAAATCTTATTTAAAAATAAACTTTTCTATGCCAAAATATTCCTCTGGTTTTCACCTTTGAATTTATCAGCAATCAGTAGAAGCTCATCATAACCTAACAAATCAAAATTTCTCCCTCTGTCTCATTTCCTTAAAGATTGTTATCAATTGTTTCTATGCCTAGAATGTTAATCTCAAATATTTCATTTATATTTGATACTATTTTCTACACTTTTAAATGTTTATATCAAAACTTTATACTAGTGTATGGTGCAGTGAGACGTTAAATTGATTTTCCCCCAAATTACTTGCTTATCTCAATGTAATTTATTAACTAATATTCTCTTTCCCTTTAAAAGTTCTATACAAAAAAAGGATGTATTCTGCCCTAGTAAGTTATTTGTATATTCTTGCCCCAGTACACTTTAATTACGACTGCATTGTAATGTATTTGTAACTTATTGTCTGCTGTCAATTTTTAAAAATTTCTCTCAGAATTGTCTTATTTAGAATTACTTGAATTTTATCAATTTAAAAAAGAAGAACATTCTATTAACCATGTCATTCATTTGTAAATAACTATTATTATCATAATTCTGAGAAAATCTTGTCTTTAAATGTTTTCAACATTTGTTGATACAATCTCCATTCTGTTGGTATAACAGAAAAGGAATCAGGAAATCTAAATTGGAGTTCCTGTTCTTCAACAAAGTAATTGTGTGACTTTGAGACAGTTACCAAGAGGATATAATATTTCTTTTTTTGTAAATTGATTTTTATATCTTCTACTCATTTTTTTTGGGAGAGAGTTTGCTTTTATTGATTTATAATATTTGTTTATAAATTAAGAATATTACTTACCTCTATTAAATGCTCGCAAATGTTCTTAATTTGTAAAGTGCCTTGTGATTTGATAAATCATTATTTTGATGTTCGTTTTTTTGTGTAGCAGGAGTTTGAATTTCCTTTTTTGTAGCTTGATATTTTATGGGGGTTTAATTTGCATATACTGACATATACAAGTCTCAGTGATTTCTGACAAACCACATACTCCCCTGTGTCCATCCCCCGTCAAGATACAGGACGTTTCTTTTTAAAAAATGTTTGTTTTTATTTTAACAGTTTTTGGGGTACAGGTAGGTGATTTTTGGTTACATGGATAAGTTTTTTAGTGCCGATTTCTGAGATTTTAGTGTACCTGTCACCCAAGCACTGTTCACTGTGTCCAATATGCAGTTTTTTATCCCTCAGCCCCTTCACAAACTTCCCCCTTGAGTCCCCAGAGTTCATTATATTATTCTTATGGCTTTGCATCCTCATATCTTACCTCCCACTATAACAGAGAACATATCATACACATTGTATGTATGAGAACATGCAGCATTTAGTTTTTCATCCCTGTGTTACTTTACTTAGAATAATGGCCTCCAACTCTATCCAAGTTGCTGCAAAAGACATTACTGTATTTCATTTCTTTTTATGGCTGAGTAGCATTCCACAATGTATATATACTATATCTTCTTTTTTTTTTTTTTTTTTTTTTGAGACAGAGTCTCACTCTGTCACCCAGGCGCCAGGCTGGAATGCAGTGGCACAATCTTGGCTCACTGCACCCTCCGCCTCCCAGGTTCAAGCAATTCTCCTGCCTCAGCCTCCGGAGTAGCTGGGACTACATGCGCACGCCACCATGCCCAGAGACAGGGTTTCACCATGTTGGCCAGGATGGTCTCCATCTCTTGACCTCATGATCCGCCCCCCTTGGCCTCCCAAAGTGCTGGGATTACAGGCTTGAGCTACTGCGTCCGGCCATACTATATCTTCTTTATCCACTCGTTGGTTGATGGGCTCTTAGGTTGGTTCCATAGCTTTGCAGTTGGGAACTGTGCTGCTATAGACATGCATGTACAGGTGTCTTTGTCATGCAACGACTTCTTTTCCTTTGGGTAGATAGCCAGTAGTGGGATTGCTGGGTCGAATGGTAGTTCTTTTAGTTGTTTAAGGAATCTCCATACTCCTTTCCACAGTGGTTGTGCTAGTTTACATTCCCACCCGAAGTGTAAAAGTGTTCCCTTTTTACCACAACCATGCCAATATCTATTGTTTTTTTAATTATGGCCATTCTTGAAGAAGTAAGGTGTTTTAGCATTGTGGTTTTAATTTGCATTTCCCTGATAATTAGTGATGTTGAGTATTTTTTCATAGAAAGATAGAATAGAATTGTCTATTTATGTCCTTCCACTTTCTGATGGGATTATTTCTATTTTATTTATTTATTTACTTATTTCTTGAGAAGTGTCTCACTCTGTCACCCAGGCTAGAGTGCAGTGGCACAATCTCAGCTCACTGCTACCTCTGCCTCCTGGATTCAAGCAATTCTTCCACCACTGCCCTTCAGAGCGAGATTCTGTCTCAAAAAAAAAAAAAAAATCTCAAGATGTATACAAACTAAATAACTTTGTAAAGGTTGGTAGAATATGGAAGGTTTTTTTTTTTTCCATCTAATTTCAGGTATCTTTTTTTCTTTTTTTTAGACGGTTTCACTCTTGTTGTCCAGGCTGGAGTACAACAGCACGATCTTGGCTCACTGCAACTTTCACTTCCCAGGTTCAAGCAATTCTCCTGTCTCAGCCAGCTCAGTAGCTGGGGTAACAGGTGTCTGCCACCACGCCAGCTGATTTTTTTGTACTTTTAGTGGAGAGGAGTTTTCACTATGTTGACCAGGTGGGTCTTGAATTCCTGACCTCAGGTGATCCACCAGCCTTGGCCTCCCAAAGGAGGCCATTAGATGAACCTTTTTTTTCTTATTAGATGAACCTTTTTTTTCCCCCATACACTTTTAAGTTATAGAATATGAGATGCGGTTTAGTGAGCAGCTGGTTTCAACACTGAAAAGAAGGCTGAACAGCCGGGTCTCTGGATTTTCAGAAAAGTTGCAAGGTAAGTAAACAGAAAGGAAGACTTTTACAATTTCATTAATAAGGACAAATCATGTGAAGTTTTGAGGATGGCGCGTTAAAGCTGAGGAGTCTTTGAGAATGACAGTTGCTGGATAGAGTCCAGGTCTTCTGTTGAATGTGAGTTTATCAGGGACCAGTCAAACTTATCTACAGAGCTATTTTATAGTTGTTGCATTTATTTTTTTTCTTCTTATTCAGGATTTGAAATGGGAAGATAGGGAAAAGGCAAGCATATCAAAAGAAAGTTATAAAGGCTTAACCAATATGTTTAGAGAAGAGTTAAAACCAGCCAGAGACTGAGAGGAAAATGTGGTGTGGAAGCCTCAATGTGAGGCGGTGCTGGAGGGAATCCATTTGTGGGACCATGTGACCACAGAAGTGTTAGCAAGTTAGTAGCACAGGAGTGTTAGCAATTCAGCAACACCTGATTTAAACAAGAATATTCGTCTCCCCACACCCACATACTGCTCTGTGGTTTACTTTCCATGTAAATACACATGGTTCCGCATTACCAGTTGCTCTGGCTTTTTAGTATTTTGGGATTATTTACTCATTTCATACTATTGTTTCTAATAATGGCTCAGGAGAGTATTGCCTATTAACAGAGTGTGTATGACGATGGGTAATATTACAAAGCTCCAGGAAGAAAAGAGGCTCTAGAGAAAGCAGACTGAATAAGCAACGAAACAGATCAACATTAATACACCAAATCGAATTTTCTCTAGCATAAGTTAAACAGCTGTGCCATTTAGAGAGCAATGCAGACTGTGGAGGAAAGTTTGTAAGCTGGTATTAGTTGTCAATCGAAGTAAATTTTGCCAAAATGCAGGAACCCACTGTAACTCCAATAGGAGTGGCTCATTGTCTAACTGTTAAGATTAGCTCAACTCAGAATTATGGCCAAGATTTTTCTGCAGACGTGCTGGGTAAATGAGAGGCCTTTAATCCACTGCTGTCCTGTGATACTCCTCTCAGCTGTCTTTATTCCCCATACCTTTTTTAGGTTTAAAAAATATTTAATCAGGCCTGGCGCAGTGGCTCAAGCCTGTAATCCCAGCACTTTGGGAGGCCGAGGCGGGTGGATCACAAGGTCAAGAGATCGAGACCATCCTGGTCAACACAGTGAAACCCCGTCTCTACTAAAAATACAAAAAATTAGCTGGGCATGGTGGTGCGTGCCTGTAATCCCAGCTACTCAGGAGGCTGAGGCAGAATTGCCTGAACCCAGGAGGCGGAGGTTGCGGTGAGCCAAGATCGCGCCATTGCACTCCAGCCTGGGTAACAAGAGCGAAACTCCATCCCCCCCAAAAAAAATATTTAATCATGGTAAAATACACATAAAATAAAATATATAATTTTAACCATATTTAAGTATACAAGTCAGAAATGTCAAGTAAATTCAGGTTGTTGTACAATGAATATCCTAAAGTTCTTTCCTCTTGGAAAACTGAAACTATGCCAATTAAACAGGAACTCCGTAGGATAATTCATTAATTAACTAATGCCTACTAGGTAACTTGTAAGTAATGACAGCTAGGTGGCTTGCATTTAAAATATTGTAAAGCACAAAATAAATCTTTGTTCTTAATAGAAAAATTGGAAGATATGGATAAGTAAACAGAAAAAATCTATAATTCAATAGTAAGTTGAATTACATCTCATGTACATCTTGTGTACATCTGTATATTTGAAGACTTCTCCTAAGCAAAAGTGGATCATGCCTTTGTACTTTTTTAAAAACAATATATCCTGAACATCTTTCCATGTCTATAGAGACCTCCACCATCACCGTCCTTAAGGCATGTGTAGTATGCCATGGGAGGGACGTGTCATGCTTTATGTAGCCAACATCACTATGCTGCCCCTCTTTTATGTGCTACTGTGAACAGTTTGATGCATGGCTTCTTAACAAATCTTCATAAGTAACAATAAAACCTTACCTCTAAAAACAGAGCTGTAATGCTGAGATTTCAGATACAATGCAAGTGGGGAGAGAGAAAGATTTGGGAGAGAGTTTTTTTCAGCGACTTCAAGCCCCCTTGCACACTGTTTCTTTGAAAACGAGGTCTCCCACAGGCCTGGCTGTCTTTAGTGGGTCATTCTCAGAGCCTCAGGGACTGCCCACAAAGCAGGGACTAACCTGCTAGCACGTTTGTTCACACTTATATCATTGCCCTTGCTCATTTCCCTTCTTACACACTGCCTTCACTCTCACTGCCATATGTATTCTTCTACACTAAAAAACCTGCTTTCTCTCAAATGTTACCATACAGGTTTAAAGCTGGGGAGCCTCACACTGTGTAGAGGTCCTGGTTAGAAGGAGTGTCTACAAAATGCACAAAAAGGCCACTCTTGCCTTCTTCCTCCCTAATCCCCCATAGAGAGAGGGTAACGTAAATATATCCTGATGCCACTGAAAAGCTTTGTGCTGACTCATGAGGTGTAAAGTACAAACTAACGAAGGAACAAAAAGCCACCATCTACATATCACCAGTTCCTAAGAAACTGGGTTCTAGGCTTTCGGGGAGAGAGAAGAGAGAGAGAAGAGGAGAGGTGGGGAGAGGAGGTTCTAAGAAGCAAGGAAGTCTCTTCTGGAAGTGCATTGTCATTCTCATGAGCTATCTGCCTTGGAAGGGATGAACCAGCCCGTTGTCACCCCCAAGCTGGCCCAATGTTTTGTGAGCACAGGTTACACTTCATAGTGACCTGTGATCTGTCCATGGTGCTACTGAGGAGAGCCTGAAATCAAGTTGCTCTGATTATAGCCTGTGTTCGACACCCTCACCTATAAAATGGGAATTTTAGACCCCACCTTGCAGAGCTGTTAAAGGGATACAACCATGATAACAATGAATGTTAATTGAGAGTCCTAGTATGCCTGATACCCAGCTATTTCCCATACATAACGTCATTAGAACTCACGGCAGCCCTATTTGCAGTATTCTCTTAAATAAAAGAGAGAACCAAGCTGAGAGAGGCTATCTGACTTACCACAAGCCACACAGTAGGTAAGAGGGGCAGCTGGGATTTTGCCCCAGGCTGCTTGACTCCCAAGTCCTTCCACCTGACCATCCCGCCATGGTGGTGAGCGCCTGTAATCCCAGCTACTTGGGAGGCTGGGGTAGGAGAATTGCTTGAACCTGGGAGGCGGAGGTTTTAGTGAGCCTAGATCGCACCAATGTAGTCCAGCCTGGGTGACAGAGTGAGACACTGTCGCAAAAAAAAAAAAAAAAAAAAATCCAGAAAGGTCAAATAAGGTACGATGCTCTGTTCATTTTCCCTACCCAACCTCAAGTCTGTGTCAGGAAATACCAGAGATAGAATCCTTGAAGAGTGGGTACTCGTATTTTATATCCATAAACCAGCACCTCCTGTTTCCCCCCACACTACCTCCCCAGTGAAAAGTATCGGGAAACTTCCCATTTGGTTAGCCAAGTTTCCGTTTTGCTATCCACAAAGCTGCGGCCATTCTTTCTAGGGGTGATGGCATATGATTATACATTTCCATTAATCAACAAAGTCAGTTGGAGTTTTATATTCCCCCACTCCAGGGCAGAAGCTTCATGCTGAAGACAGAATTTAAAAAACCATTTTGATGTCTTATTGCTTCCACTATTTTTCAAAAATAAGAATTGCCCAGAATGTACCAGCTTCCAGCTGTTATCTTTCGGTCTGGTTCACAGGCCATGCTGCATTAAAAATTCAAGTTCGGTAAAGATGCCTTCACGGTATTGTCTTGTTTCTGTATTTTAACAAGGATAAAATATGAAATTTGAGCTGGAAGCAATATTACGATTTTGATATCAGCTACTCTGCACATGTGGTTTTACCTCCCACGTCCTTCTTTCCCCTCCAGAGGAAGTTTTCTTAAAGATTTTTCAGCAGGCAGATTTATTACTCGTCATGATTTGGGGATTATCTGTTGGACAGTTTTGCTATTTTTTCTGATACCAGAAACTAAAAAGAGCAGATCATTTGGCTTTCAGGGACATATACTACATTGTAATCACTTCCATACTGTGCATACAATCTGCAGTAACACAAATGTAATTCCCGTCACTAACTGAAAGACTCCCTTTTCATGGAGCTTATGTAGAAATATCAGATTGTTCTGAATGTCTTTTGAGACTATTTTTTACCAGATGCTTTTTTTTTTGGATGTGAGAGGATTAGTGGGATTCTCTAGTCCAATCAACTGTTATCTCCAAAGAATATTTCTGATAGGGCATCACAATGACATGCAGTCATGTTTTAATTTCAATACAAAGGGCATTCTGAAAAGTACATTCTGTCACATGGAGACAGATGTTTCTCTCTTCAAACATTGCCAGAATCAATTTGACCTCTTTATAATCATGTTTCAATGACCTGCTTTTTCCTTTCTCTCTTTCCCTTCACTCTCCTCTCATCTTTTCCTCCACTCTTTTATTTTATTCTGTTCCTCCCTCAGATTCTCTCTTTCCTGTCAACCTTTCGTTTCATCCCATTTCACAATTCTCTTCATATTTTCCAGTCCTCCTTTAAAAAAAAATCTTCTGTCAAAGACTTAGACTGCCAATAAGAACCTAGCATTCCTTGATCGTATAGAAAGTAGGATATGAAATAATAGACTAGCGCTACACTGTAATAATCATCTTTATTTCTCTTGTAAGACATTGCCTTGATGTGGTTCTGCACCAGTTGCCATGTCTAGTTATGAAATAATTCTAGCGAGATCCTGGTTAAAATGCTAAGAGAAAGCAAAGCTTTATGAAGCACCTAATATGGATACAAGTTTAAGAAAAATGTCCATCCATTCGGAGAACAAATGTTTTTGAAACTCTTTGCAAACTCTAATTACCATGCATTTTTACTTTTCATTATAATAGATCCTTAGAGGACTTTTACTTCATAGCATTTTATACCTTATTGTTATTATTGAAAGAAAATTAAAATAAATTAAACTATTCACAATCCTTTACCATATAGCATTTTAACTATTTTACACTGTTTCTCCCTGAAGACGTCACACGTTTTTGGATTGTTACTGTGTTAGGTTGCTGCTTGGCCAGTCCCCATCTCAAAATCATGAAAAATAGTATCACTTTGTCACTCTTCAAAGAAAGGGCAGATAAAATATCTTTTTTTTTTTTTTTTTTTGAGACAAAGTCTCACTCTGTCCCAGGCTGGAGTTCAGTGGCATAATCTTGGCTCACTGCAACCTCTGCCTCCCAGGTTCAAACAATTCTCCTGCCTCAGCCTCCCGGGTAGCTGGGACTACAGGTACCCGCCACTGCATCCAGGTAATTTTTTTTTTGTATTTTAGCAGTCACGGAGTTTCACTATGTTGCCGAGGTTGGTCTCGAACTCCTGAACTCAGGCCATCCGCCCACCTCAACCTCGGCCTCCCAAAGTGCTAGGATTACAGGCGTGAGCCACTGCGTCTGGCCAGATGAAATATCTTAATGACAGTTATCAATTAAGCAAATATTTATTGAGAATCTACCTGGTTCTTTTGAGGCCCTTGTCTTTGTAGTCTTCTGTCATAGTAAGAGGTCCAGCTACCTTGAAGCTGCCATGCTGTGAAGTCCAGGCTCTGTGGAGAGGCCATGTGAACTTGCTTCAGCCAATAGCTGAGGTCTCAGGTAACAGCTCGCATCAACTGCCAGACATAGGAGTGAAGACTCCTCCAGAGAACTTCAGCCTGCAGCCATTGATTAATTCATGGCCTTCAAGCCCTTTCCAGCTGAGGCACGAGACACTGTGAAGTACGGTGCACTAGCTGAATTCCTGACCCACAGAACCTACGGGCATAATAAATGGATTGCTGTACACCACTAGGCTTTGGGGTGGCTTGTTATATGGCAACGGTAACTGGGACTGATTTTGGTACCAGGTCTGGGGTGATACCATGACCACAAAAAAGCTAAAACATTGTAGCATTGGCTCTGGGACCAGGCAGCCTTGAGGAGACTGTCAATGAAGGATTAAAGGATCCTGAAAAGAATTTTAGTGAAAGCTGCAAAGGCATCAGTGATAATGTTGGCAGAAGCCTGAAGGGCCTTGAAGATGCCCCTGTCTTTCTCCCCAGAGGTAACTGACTTTGCTACTTGCATTTCCACACAGTTTTTATACTATTATTACATATAAGTATCAAAAATAATTTAGGCCAGGCACAGTAGCTCACGCTTGTAATCCTAGTACTCTGAGAGGCCGAGGCATGCAGATCACCTGAGGTCAGTAGTTTGAGGCCAGCCTGGTTAACATGGTGAAATTTTTGTGTTTTTAGTCTTTACTAAAAACACAAAAATGGGCCGGGCGCGGTGGCTCACGCCTGTAATCCCAGCACTTTGGGAGGCTGAGGCGGGTGGATCACGAGGTCAAGAGATCGAGACCATCCTGGCCAACATGGTGAAACCCCGTCTCTACTAAAAGTACAAAAAATTAGCTGGGCATGGTGGCGCGTGCCTGTAATCCCAGCTGCTCAGGAGGCTGAGGCAGGAGAATTGCTTGAACCCAGGAGTTGGAGGTTGCGGTGAGCCGAGATTGCGCCATTGCACTCCAGCCTGGGTAACAAGAGTGAAACTCTATCTCAAAAAAAAACAAAACAAAACAAAAAAAAACCCACAAAAATTAGCCGGGTATGGTGGCAGGTGCCTGTAATCCCAACTGCTTGGGAAGAGAACTGCTTGAACCTGGTGGGTGAAGGTTGCAGTGAGCCGAGATAGCACCATTGCACTCCAGCCTGGGCAACAAGAGCAAAACTCTGTCTCAAAATAATAAGTAAGAATAATAATATTGTTTTGCTTTATTGTGAACTCTATATAAATGTTATATACAATGTTTGCCATTTTGCAACTAGCTTTTTACACTCAACATTCTCTTTCTGGAGTTATCCATGTTTACAGTTTTAGTTCCTCTTTATTCACTTGTATTGCTGTGTAGATTTCCACTATATGCATATCTTATAATTTAGTTATGCAATCTATGAAGAGGGAATGGCCGTTTAGATTGTTCCCAATGCTTTGCTATAAACAGTTTTGTGGATATCCTTGTATATATGTGCAAACATTTATCTAGGTCTCATACATAGAAGTGGAACTGCTGGGTTGAAGTATATTCATATTTCAACTTTACTAGATACTGCTAAATTACTCTCCAACGTGATTTGAGCAAACTTACAGGTCTACCTACATGAGAATTTTCATTTTCCACACCCTTATTGGCATATGGGCTTTCTCATTTGTGAAATATTTGTCCTGCCCTTTTTCTCTATTAGGATTGTTCATTTTCCATTATATGTACATATGCATACATACATATCTGAAGTGAATTTTATATGTTTCTTAAATACTGTACTTACATACTTTGTGTATTTAAATTTTTATGTGTATATCTTATATCTGAGTGTATTTATATCTATATTTGTGTATCTTAAGTATAATCCTTTACCAGTTGTATGAGAATACTTTATTACAAGCTTTGGCTTATCTTTTTGCTTTATGATGATTTTTAATATAAGTACATTTAAAATTTTAAAGCAATCAAATATGTTCGTCTTTTCCATTTTGTTTAAGAAATACTTTTTTACTTAGAAGTGACAGACTTATTCCCCTATATTTTCTTCAAAAGTTTAAAGTTACACATTTCATATTTGGTTCTTTAATATATTTAGAATTTTCTGGTGTGAGACAGGAAATCTAAATTAATTTTAGTCAGTGGATAATCAGTTATCACAGCACCTTTATTATAAAATTGCTCTTTGTCTATAAGTCACAGTGCTACCTTGCTCCTATATCATATTTCAGTGTTTGTTTAGGTCAGTTTCTAGGTTTCCTGTTGCATAACATCAACCTTTGCATTTAACCATAATACTAAACTCTCATATTAATCTGCATAAATTGCCTAATGTTTCTCTTATTATTTATGACAACATTTTTAACTGAAAATAAAGACAACATTTTTCTTTTTCTTTTACCCCCATTTCTTTTCTAACTGTACAGCTGGGACCTCCAAGGACAGTGCTGAACAAGTGCTGATGCGGGGGGTGGGCTCTGTCTTCCTGACCGCTAAGTCTAACTGTTATGCACAATGTTTTCATAGGTTTTTGATGGATATAATTTATCATGGTAAGATGACTCTCTTCCACTTTTAGTTTGCAAGGAATTTTTACAATGAATGAGTGAGTTTTGAATTTTATTTAACACTTTGTCCATATCCCTGGGATAATTATAGTATTTTTCTTCTTTAATCTACAAAGGGCAGGAATTTTGTCTTGTTCAGTATTTAATCTCTCGTGCCTACTAACACTACTGGTGCATAGTAGCTACTCAACAAAGTCTGGTTGTATAAATAATTTTTTGAAAAACATGAAAACTTGTACTTTCATAGCTGGCAATAGGGAAAAAAATGTCCTTACAGAGATACGAAGGTGAACTATGCTGCTAATTTTTAGCCTGAGGGGGGCTGCTACGAACCCTGGCTAGGGTTCTCTTCTGACCTCTCACACTTTCAGCATCAGGGAGGCCTCAGGGAAGACAGTGGACCCTCTCTAACATTGGTCCCAAATAGTTGAACCTAGAGGAGAGAGAGAAAGCTGCCTTTCACTCTAGCACTTAGTGTCAGGCATGAAAAACATACTACTCTTAATTCCCTGCAGTATAGTTACAAAATGATTTTTAAAACTTGACCGTGTGCCTGTGTAAGGAAATTGCAGTACAATAAGTGACTTGCAATCACAGCCCCCTTCACCCCATCCTCCTGGAGCCTTTTGGTGACAGAGACTTTATCCTGGAACCTTGGTCTGGCTTTCTGTACGGCAGTTGCTTTCTGAAATTGTTTGCACAATTTTACGTGCACATCTCTCCATTTCCACTGTCAACATTCTATGCTACAGGGTGCTAAAAAGGAGCTTTCCCTACTCCTCATGATTTGCTATAAATCATGTGATATTTAGGCCTTATCTTTCTTAGACAGTTTGTCATCATTGTTTTCCTCAGGTTTTGATGCCATTCTGAATCTGTCCAGCGTCTTTTAGCAAACGTCAGTTGAATTCTCATTTCTCTGTAAGTACTGATCTATTTTTATCCTCCCTCTTTCTCTTTCTCAAGGCTTTTATGATCATATCTTTATCCTTTGTGTCATGGGAATTCATATGCTGTTTCTAGTTGTGGGTCTTTTTCATTTATATGGCTTTCCGTCAAGAGATTTGTGTCTTTTATGTGCTTGGGGTTTTTTCTTGTGTCATTTTCTTGATAAAGTATTTGTTTTCTTGGCAGTCTCTTCTCAGAACTTTTATTTCGTTATTTCAAACTGACATACAATAATTGTACATATTTACAGGGCACATGTGATATTTATTTTCTTTCTTTCCATCTTTTCCTTCCTTCATTCATTCCTCCCTCCCTCCCTTCCTTCCTTCCTTACTTGCTTTCTTTCCTGAGATGGAGTCTGCCTCTGTTCCCCAGGCTGGAGTGCAGTGGTGCGATCTTGGCTCACTGCAACATCTGCCTCCTAGGTTCAAGTGATTCTGCCTTAGCTTCCCGAGTAGATGAGACAACAGATGTGCACCACCACGCCCAGCTAATTTTTGTATTTTTAGTAGAGATGGGGTTTCACTGTGTTGGCCAGGCTGGTCTCAAACTTCTGACCTCGTGATCTGCCCACCTCGGCCTCCCAAAATGCTGGGATTAATTGTCCATCTAAGCCGATATTTCAATATATGTATACAATGCGTAACGAGCCAATCAGAGTAATTAGCATATCCATCACCTCAAACATGTTGGGAACATTCAAAATCTGCTCTTCTAGCTATTTGAAAATATATAATAGATGTTGTTTGTGAGAGCCACCCTATAGTGTAATGGGGCAATAGGACTCATTTCTCTTATCTAGGTGCACTTTTGTGTCGACTCATCAACTTTGGCTTTTAATAGTGGGGTCTTGGGCCGTCTTCACATCTTTTCTTTTCATTTTTTTAAAGACAGAGTCTCACACTGTCGCCTGGGCTGGAGTACGGTGGGGTGATCTGGGCTCACTGCAACCTCCGCTGCCTGGATTCAAGCAATTCTCCCACCTCAGCCTCCCAAGTAGCTGGGATTACAGGTACCCGCCACCATGCCCAGCTAATTTTTTATATTTTTAGTATAGACAGGGTTTCATTATGTTAGCCAGGCTGGTCTCAAACTCCTGACCTCGTGATCTGCCCACCTTGGTCTCCCAAAGTGCTGGGATTACAGGCATGAGCCACTGCGCACCACCCACATCTCTTCATCTCTTCTCTTATTTTTCCCACCTCTTGATAATTTGGGTGTACATTCTGGGAGATGACTTTGACTTTATCTTCCAATCCTCGTACTAAATTTTTCTTATTTTGGGATGGTAAGAGGTACATGGTCAGTTGTCAGGGATGGGACGGATGTGTCTCATACCTTTGGGTTGAGGTAAAGAGATTTGGGGGGGTTGTGAGGGAGATTTTGAACTGGGTAGAAGGGTAGAAGGGCATGAGGTGTGGCTGCAGCATGTCCCACTGCGATGTTTCCTGCAAAGTGGGGGTGTGTTGCTCTTTCATTCTTTCATTACAATACTCCAAGAATAGACTTTCTTGGGGGCAGTCATCCAAGGCTTCAGATGATTGTTCTTATCATCACATGTTGTGACCCTCTACCTGTCTCTGGACTCCCTACTGAGCAGTAATAGGATTAGACCTCCTTTTTTTGTGTGACAAATTGCTTGTCCCCCTAAGTTTCTTTATAGTGGCTCCCCTCTCTCCTCTTCTGCTTATGTATCTTTGTGGAAGATGAAAGACAGACAAGTATCAAAAGGGCCATCCCAGATGCTAAACAGGAACTGGCTTTTCAGAAGTACTGTATATTTGCTTGTTGAAATAAAAATCATGAGCAAGAAAGAGGTAAATAAAAGTTTTTAAAGCACTCAACATTTTTCTTTCCTTCTACTTGAAGCATACCAGACCTCAGGACAGTTTGATCCATGACAGGTACTGAACACTAAGACATTCCAGAGCTGTAAGAATGGTTAGGCCACAGTCGAAGAGAGAAAAGATAATCCACCTAAACCCACCGTGATGCTCAGCAACCCGAGGAAGAGCGGGCAGAAAGAAGCTTTGTGTCCAGACTTCTGAGAGGATGTCACCCTTTGAAGATCCTTTCAAGTTCAAAGCACAGGGGGCTCAAATGATTCCAATACAGACAAGGAAATAAATATCTACAAACACACACATCGGCCAGAGCTGTGCACGTGAGGCGCCCAACAGAGTGAGTTTTTCCAGGCTTATGCTCTTCTGTTCTCCACCCCCAACCTCAAAGCATTGAAGCATAAAAATCCAAATGAAGAAACTCACTCTGCCTTTGTGTGCAACTTCCAGGACACTCTTTTGTCACTAGGTAACCAAAGAAAACCCTGAGACAGCACGGCAAGAGTGGTCTAGCTAATTATTTGCTCACTACTGATAGGGGGCCCAGGGAAGGCTTTGGCCCCATCGCTGCCCTTCACCTGCAGAGCCGGAGGTCACAGTGGAGTCATCCGCCTTGGTCAAGAGCTGGGTCCTGCAGCATTTTTCAAGTGATTTGCCATAGCAGTAGAGCACAGTAGCTAAGCCCTTGGCTCAAATTCTGACCTGGTCACTGCCTGGATGATCTTGGTTGGGCAAGACATATAACTTTTCTGAAACTCAGCTTCCTCATATGTGAGATGGAGACAGGCATAGTAAGAGTGTCCACCTCACAGGGTTAATGTGGGAGTAGGCAGGAATCTGGTGATGCACAAAGACTACGGCGTGCACCGCAGTAAGCCTTTGAATGCTCACTGCTTCAATGTTTGTGGCTGTTGTCTGCTTCTTCCCTCCAAATCAGACTGTATTGATTTAATCAGTGTCAACACGATGACTTAACAACCTATCGATCTGGTCAAGTCAGTAAAAACAATCAGTCAAGCTGGCTGCTTGACATTTAGTAGATGAAAATTGACCTTTTCCTCCTCCCATGTCAGGGTATGATGTCATCTAGCTACAGTCTTCAAATTCATGGTTTCTGCTGCGATCAGATGGACTATTCATCTGAAGCACTCTGTGGGTGATAAGAGGGGTGGACAAGTGCTGTGTATAATTGTGTGTACCAGGCACAGTGCCTGATGAAAACACTTGCAAGCAATGATTCGGCTTAAAGCATGTGCTTGCTAAAAGCACACCTGCACACATATTCCTGGGCCAGAGGATCAGGGCCTCTGGGTCAGGGTGCAGATAGAGTGTATTTCCTTGTGAAGGCGTCCATCTGCCTGAGGGAGAGGAGTGGCTGGGCACTGGGCTGGTCACTGGCTGCCTAATTTAGGGTGAAATTGGTCTACTAAGGAGGTCAAAATTCAAAAGGTCTAAATCCTCAGTTAGATACAGCCTTGCCCACCTTATAAAACCTTAGGGTGAGAATGGATTATGCAACTATAAAGTATTTTCCAGCCACAGGATTCCATAAGTATTTATGCAAAATGTTAATCTCATAAGCTGAGTTTCAAAGGCCACACATATATTGGGTTGAAATCATGGTGGGTCACTTGTAGCTCTGTGACTTTAGGCAAGGGAATTATTCCATTAAAGCTTAGTTTCACATCCATCAAATGATGGTGTCTACCATAAAAAGTGATTTCTAAGTTACTATCTGGCAAAGTTATTTAAGACTATTTTAGACTGCACTCTAATATACGTATAGTCAAAACAACAAATATAGACGCAGATGCTAAAAACGCATAAGACACCTTCGTATGCAACAAGGGTCCTGTTAAATATATTAGATACACTGGAGAATGGAATATGCTGCTGTCATTAAGGGTAACTGATTTTCTTTCTGTTGGTATAAACATCTTTTCGTGTCCATCTATATCTGTATATAGAGAATTGGGAATAGACAGTATATCCGTATGTAGATGAACATGAGAAAATGTTTATACTCACTGAAAGAAAAGCAGGTTACAAAACAATGATATATTTAGTTTGTGACCTTTATGAAGTGTTTGACTCTTGAGCCCTAGGCTCAGGACCCTGACGTGTGATGATCACAGCATTGCAGTAGCCTTCCATTTGCTTACCCTCACCTCCAATTTCTCACATTGTACTGATGTATTAGAAATTTATGTATGATCATATAATTTCCCTACTTAATATCAAACCAGAGCTTTCCATGAGTGGGAGAGTAAGCCTTAGTTCCCTCTCTACCCCGAGCCCACCATTCTTACCTCACCCCACCCTACTCCTTCAGGAACCTCATGCCTTTGCCTGGAATATCATCCCTCTTTGTCAACCTACAAATTCTTATCCATCTTTCCAGCCTCAACTGATACATCTCCATGAAGTCTTCTCAAGTGGATTTTCCCTCTACCTCCATCCTCTGCCTTCCGACTCTCACTCCTCACTCCTGAAAAGTTAGAGACTTGACTTTGAACCTACACTCATTTCGCTCTGTAACACCTACCTAAGTATCCTTCACTTATTAGTTTACGAGTCTGCTTCTCTCACAAAACTAGGAATATTAGGGAATCTATTTCATTTACTTTTTTGGTATTCTCAGCATTTAGTAAATGTTCAGTAAATGTTCCTTTGATGAATGACTAAATTGACGCATGAGTAAATTTAAATTGACTTCCAGAGCTGAAAGAAATTTTCAGGTCATACTTTTTCTTTTCCTCCCCACCACATTTGTAAAGCAAAGAAAAAACGGAGTTGCAGATTCTTAGAGGTCGAGCCTTTCTCTCAAAGCATGATGACTATTTATTAATTTATTCAGCAAATATTGATTGAGTCTCTACTTGAGCTGATACTGGTTGGGTTACTTAGGATATAGCTATGAACATGCAGACCACAGAAATCTCTGCCATCACAGAGCGTACACCTCAGCGGGAAGATAGACAATGTACACCATTAATAAGTCGCTTACCTGGTAGGTTAGTCGTGATGCAGTAGGAAATAGAGAGCAGGCTAAGGGGAGCCAGGAGAGCTGGGAGCCAGAGCAGACACCATTTTAAATACGGTGACATTTGGGCAAAGATGTCAAGAAAGTAGGGGAATGAGTCATGCAAATATGGGTCGGAAGGGACAGCAGGGAGAGAAGCCAGCCCACACCGGGTTTGGCTGTGGAGGCCCGGGGGTTGGGGACAGTAGAGTGAGTTGGGGGAGGGTAATGAGAGGTGTATCAGAGTTCAGAGAAGGAAGAAGCAGACTTGTAAACCAATAAGTGAGGGATACTTAGGCAGGTGTTACAGAGCGAAATGAGTGTAGATTCAAAGAAAAGTCTCTAACTTTTCAGGAGCGAGGAGTGAGAGCTGGAAGGCAGAGGATGGAGGCGGGGAGAAAGGCTGGACTTTGTAGGCCATTTTAAGGATTTTTGCTTTTGCTCTGAAGGAAGTCAGGAGCCTTGGAATGCTCAAGCAGAGGCATGGCATGGTTTGAATTATGTTTTAAAATATTACCCTGGCTGCTCAGTACAGACAGCAGAAAGTTGAGAACGAACAGAGAGCCTGGTTAGGAGGCTATGGTCAACCATTCAGGCAAGAAATGGTGTGTCTTAGATCAGACAGTAGCAGTGGGGGTCGGGAAGGAGTGGAATATATGTGTATATAAGTTGTCTCCTCTCGCCCATATTGGCATAACTCATTCCCCTGCCTCACACACACATATATACACACGCACACATATATGAGAATATATCTAGATGGTAGAGCCAATGAGATTTCCTATCCAACTGAATGTGGAGCAAGAGCGAAAGAACACTTAGACATTGTGTGTTCGATGTACCAGACACCATATTAAGTGCTTCATAGAAATTATCCCAATTCTCTAAGCACTTGAGGGGCTAGGACGAATCGAGGTCTCTTCACTCCATGCCATCATGTATTCTATTATACTGCAATGTTCCTTGGATCCCATGTTATTTTAATTTGCAGGCTGGGGGACAACAGACTTCAGTAAGCCATTTTGACTTGGCGTGCAGAGTTGTGTGTCATGTAAGATAAACTTCCCTGTGCGTAAATGGGTTTGAAGCCAATAGCTACCATGTGTTGAATGCTAACGCATGCTTCTTTTAAGCCGTCCAGCACCATGTGAGGTGCACATTGTTTCCTTCCGTTTCACAGATGAGAAATCTGAAGATAGTCAGAATTTAGTAATTTGTCTAAGGTCACACCGTGGAGATCTGGACCAAGATCTGTCTGTTTCTCAGCCCTGGCCTTTTCCACAAGCCCAGGCTTCTTTCTGGGCTCTGGGGTGGGGATGGAGAACTGAAGATGGCGAATGAGATATTGCCCATGAAAGTCTATAGACACGAGTGAGAAAAGGCTCTTTGAAAGTGGGAGTTCTAGGAAAATGTTCTTCTTCTGATACTGTTACTGTTGTTACTGTTGCCAACACCAGGGAAAGATGGCTGATGGTCATGGTTACAGGCTGCCTGAGTTCTCTACAATCAATTAAAATATTTTTCTTCCCATCTTCCCATTGAACGAATGCTGCCCGTTAATGATGATCATGCAAACAGCTGACTAAACCAAGGGTCTTCCCAAATCCAGCCCTTGCTTTTTTTCTACTTCTCTTTGTCTTCTTTCTCTCGAGTCCTCCAAATTTGTTTCCAGTATCTCTTTTCTCTTCTTCACAGTTTTACTTGAGTCAGCTCAACTCCTTTACAAACTCTATTCCCAATTCTCAGGGCGCTCATGACGTTATCGTGGAGTGCTGAAGAATGCATATAAATAACACACTGGAATCTGAAGTAATTTTTTCTATCCACCCAGAGCCTCTAGAAGCAATAAAAAAAAATTCCCCTTCAGGCATATACATCTGGACCCCACATGGGCTAGAAGAATAATGCTTACTGTTCAAGTCTAGCCTCAAGAAATGCAACATCAGAAAAAGCTTGGCCCCAGGTCTGGGTAAAACCCAACCAGCGCCTGAACACCACTGACTTAGCTTGGGTAAGGGAACTGACTGGGGCCTGCAGCTGTGATCTCTTCCAGCAGACAAGACCACTCCCTTCCCCTCCTAAGGGGAGAATGCCAAGGCTCCTCTCTTTCACCAGTCTGCTCACAGCGTGCCTCTGCGTAGGAGATCAGTGTGGCCCCCATCTGCAGTCCTCACTGACTCAGTGGCCTGGCACGGGAGAGCAAATGCTGGCTCTACTCTGTACTGCTACAGTTACCAGTAGCGGCTAATGTTGGTGACAGCCCTGTGGGAGGGGAATGGGAGGAGGGGAATGGGAAGTGGGATTCTGGGAACCCCGCGGAGACTGGGGCAGCCCTTTCACCAGTCTCCATCCTTTATCCCTTTCTCCGTCCTCTGAGCGATTTGTATTTGTAGGTCCCAGCTGTGAATCCATGCAGTCGGCTGCAGAACACTAGGGATAAAGTGACAGAAATCTAGCACTTTATCCCTAGTGAGAAAGGAAAGGCTTTGTCATCAACTCCCCACCACCACCGTGCTGCGCTGTGTTTATAAAAGGGGGAACATAAACAGACTTGGGGAGACCTAATGATTTGGGTTCTGGGGCTTTGGAATTGAATGAAATTTCTGCCCCTTGCGTTTTTTGAACGAGTGCAAGAAATATCACCTAGGAGGAATGCTTCAGATAAGTCACTTGTCAAGAAAGAGGTGAAGATGGGCAGGGCGTGGTGGCTCACACCTGTAATCCAGGCACTTTGGATGCCAAGATGGGCGGATCACCTGAGGTTGGGAGTTCAAGACCAGCCTGGCCAACATGGTGAAACCCTGTCTTATTAAAAAAAAAAAAGAAGAAAGAAAGAGGTGAAGATGATCAAATTAATAAACTCAACGGCTCTGCTAAGAGGCCAGGCCAGCTTGGGTGAATATTATGGAGGCAGAGGAACCGGGAATGGTTAGGGCCTCTTTTTTTAGTTTCTGGGGGGTGTTCAGCCCAGCGACTCTACAGAGTAAGATATGTACCACCAGAAACTCCGGAAGGTGAATAGAGAAAGTAGATTTCACTTTCTGGTAAAAAAGCAAAAGAGTTCACCATCTTCTTGTCTTAACTCATCCATATAAGCCTGCAAGACTGAAACTTGAATGCTTTCTTCTTGTATGCAGACCAGAGGGAAAGAACGTTTGAATGCCAGTAAGTGGAGGAGGCTGACCGAGGCTTGAAGTACCTAAACACTTGAGTTTGATGATTAATATTTGTCATGGAAGATTTTTCTCCAGCATTTTCCCTAGGCACTTTTTTGGGTTGAATTTATTTACTATTGTCTTAAGAAAAAGGTCTTTAAACCACGAGGCTGCGGTTTGAGGCATTCTCAGATGCTAATTTAACTCACTAAGTCAGAGATTGTTTATCCCAGTGAAAGCTTTGGGCTCTTTACTAATCCTAATTGTCGATATAAAATGGGTAAGTGGTAATGAGTCAGGAAGCCATGGATGGCTGTGAGATCCCAGGAGGGTATTACCCTCCTCTGCCAAATATCTGGATCAACAACCAGCCATTAGCCACAGTATGATGTAATTATATTGGAAGCGCTTCGGACAGATGGCTGAGATGTTTCTGTTTATACTGTAATTCTTTCTCCTAAAATATATATTTATTTGATATCAGACTAACCATATTTAGATGAATAGTCTGTTCATCTATTTTTTTCCCTCTCTGGGACCTTTTTTTGAAAACCCCCTTTTGCCCTGAGTTTCTGTTATAAGAACATGCAAAGATGAAAGGCCATAAAGTTAGCTTTTAAACCTGGCAATAAACCCTATAAACCAGCCAACATCAAGGGAGAGGGCACTAGAGCATTGTCAACTCTGACAAGATAATCTCAGAAACAGACCCTGCTCAAGTTCAAATTCAATACAGACGGAGGTTTTTAAAATAAAGTGGGCTGGGAAGGAGAATGATCTTTGCTGACCTAACTCCAAAGCAAGAAGCATGATCTGGCCCAAATTTTAAAAATAGAGAACTGTCCAAGAATAATAATAGTATCTTGCTGGGAAAGACTTTTTATCTAGGAAAAAAATAGAATATAAAACTTTTCCCATTCTCTCCAGTCCCACATTGTGAGCCCTGGGTCTTTATTAGTTCATTTCTAAACCACAGGTAGATATGAATGGTGGTGGATAAATTCAACCAAGGAAGAATTGTAGGTAGGTAGAGACAGATGCAGGGAAGGTAGATGAATCAAAATCAAAGGTGTAGGGATGGGTTAGGAACGCGTGGCCAGACTCCTTTTCCAGAACTACTTAGGGTTTCCTGAACAGCCCTGCTGTGTCATAGCACTTGCCCCTGGGCCAACTGTTCTGTTAAGAGGCCGGGCCAGACTAGGTGACTAGTGTGGAGGCAAAAGAATTGGGAGTGCTGGCTGGGCATGGTGGCTCACGCCTGCAATCCCAGCACTTTGGAAGGCCAAGGTGCGTGGATCACAAGGTCAGGAGATCAAGACCATCCTGGACAACATGGTGAAACTCTGTCTCTACTAAAAGTACAAAAATTAGCTGGTCGTGGTGGCGTGTGTCTGTAATTCCAGCTACTTGAGAGGCTGAGGCAGGAAAATCACTTGAGCCAGGGAGTCTGAGGTTGCAGTAAGCTGAGATTGTGCCACTGCACTCCAGCCTTGCGATAGAGCAAGACTCCATCTCAAAAAAAAAAAGAAAAAATTAGGAGTGCTTATGGCCTGACTTGCTTCCTTTTCGAGTTTGAACATGTTGTTTCCTTTGACCAGTCTTCTTATCCTTTTAAGATAAGACTTACCCTGCAAAACTCAGCTCACTGAAGACCTTTTCTGGAAATCCCTCCTTTTTTCCTGATTGGATCAACAACCACCCTTCCCTTGGTACATTCTGCCTCTGTCTCAGCCCGTCTCCCTGAGTCATATTCATATTGACTCAATTGACTTTGATACTTGCCTGTGAGTTCTGTGAGAACAGGGAACGCATTCTTATTACGTCTGTGTTCTGTGCATTGCTAAGCGGTGGTAGGCACAGAGTGAATATTTACTGAGTTTGATTTTGTTAGAATTGAGTTGAGTTGTGAATTAGATTCCCCCACTCAATAGCTTTCCTAGGAGAAATGCTGGAGTCATATGTGAATGTTAAAGTAGTTCTTTATCTGGCATGAATTGGGCCACAGAGTAAGATGCCCTTAGGCTGTATCCAGGTTGATTCCATGACATGGCTATTGTGACTAGTGCTGTGATGAACAGACGAGTGTATGTGTCTTTTTGGTAGAGAAATTTATTTTCCTTTGGGTATAAAAAAAAATATGGTACATATACACCATGGAATACTATGCAGCCATAAAAAGCATGAAATCATGTCCTTTGCAGCAACATGGATGCAGGTGGAGACCATTATCCTGAGCGAATGCATGCAGAAAGAGTAAACCAAATACTGCATATTCTCACTTACTAGTGGGAGCTAGGCACTGGATACACATGAACATAAAGACAGAAACAACAGACACTGAGGACTACTAAGGGGGAGGAGACAATGAGGGAGGTAAGGATCTAAAAACCAGCTATTGGGTAATATACCCACTACCTGGGTGACAGGATCATTCATACCCCAAACCCCAGTGTCGTGCATTATACCTTTGTAACAAACCTGCCCATGTACTCCCTGATTCTAAAATAAAAGTTGAAGTTATAAAAGAAAAACAAAAACCCAAAACTAAAGTGAGCCTCTTTTCTTTCAACCCACTGAAGTATTGTAGAGCCATGTATCCCAAACTGGCAGATTGTGGTGTAAAAAATGCAGCTCGTCGACATTTAAAAACCAAACATTTGGTGAACATGAGGCTCGGTTCCCAGTATAGGTGAAGGATTTTGTTTTTTCTTTATCCATAACTTGTCAGAAGCTTGGTGAAGAATCTCAGAGATACAGTCATGTGCCACATAATGTTTCAGTCAACGATGAAGTACATATAGGAAGTGGTCCCTACCCCGTCTCTACTAAAAATATAAAAATTAGCAGGGCATGGTGGGGAGTCCCTTTACTCCCAGCTGTTTGGGAGGCTGAGGCAGGAGAATTGCTTGACCTGGGAGGCAAAGATTACAGTAAGCAGAGACCACACCATTGCACTCCAGCCTGGGTAACAGAGCGAGACTCTATCTCAAAAAAAAAAAAAAAAGAAAAATATAGAGCTGAAAAATTCCCATTGCCTAGTGATGTGGCTATAACGGCGTAGTGCAATTGCTTTATTTTTTAAAATAAATTTAGTGTGGCCTAAGTGTACGGTGTTTATAAAGTCTACAGTAGTGTACAGGAATGTCCTAGACCTTCACATTCACTCACCACCCACTCACTGACTCACCCAGAGCAACATCCAGCCCTGCAAGCTCCATTCATTGCAAGTGTCCTATACAGGTGTACCATTTTTTATTTTGTATACCTATTTCATTTTTTATACCTATTATATACCTTTTCTATGTTTATATATGTTTAGATACAAAATTATTTACTACTGTGACACAATTACCTACAGTATTCAGTATAGGCACACTTTTACAGATTTGTAACCTAGGAGCAATAGACTGTACCATATAGCCTAGGTGTGGAGTAAGCTATATCATCTAGGTGTGTGTACGTATGCTCTGTGATGTTTTCACAGCCACTAAATCACCTAAGGATCCATTTCTCACAATTCATCCCCATCATTAAACAATGCATGGCCATATTTTAAAAGTTCTAGCTAGTTGCATAAATTACCTGTTTAGTTCCTATCTTTCATTAAATCAAATTGAAATTAGCAAAAAAGACAGTCTCACTTCATTTCATACCTGATGTTTCTGTGGAGTCACACCAACGGGTTTGAATCCTGGGTCTGCCCTATCAAAATAAGATCTTTAACCTTTTTGTTTCTCTCCTTGTAAAAATGAAATCAGTCTGAATAAATCATTTAGTCCAGGATCCAGTACTTTGTATGAATTTAATAAACAATTATTATTGTTACTAATATCTACTACCAGATATTCCAACATGAGTTGAGAAACTCAGGCAATTTGCTGAGCATCTTTGTTCATTGCCACCTTCTGAGTCAGCTTTGCCCTTTTGACTCCTTATGTAATAATTGTCGTTCATTAGTAATACAATTTAGACTTAGCATTCCAGCTACCAAGTCAGTATTTTTTCACCATCTTGAATCTGATTATGGCATTTAATAGGGAAACAATTAGAGAAGGCCAGTTGTTTTATAAAGAGATTAAAGAGTTATCATTTGAGAGGATCTAATTCATGCCTTGCTTGCAAATGCCATGAACTCAACTCTCAATACACACAGCAGAGCAAGTCACGGGTTCAGGCTCAGGTGACAAGATGTCGAAGTTTTGAGCATCCATTTGCCTATCAACGTTCCCCACATAGCTCATTCTGTGATTTTTTTGGTTATACTAGTTGCAATAAAGTCAGGGTATCTCTCCGTTGACAATATGTAGTAAACATATGCTTTTATGCCGTGAAATTTATAGAGAACATACAGGCAGATGAAACACTAAGCTCACAAACGACACTCACCAGAAATGAAACAGCACGATAGTTAATGCATTTTTCTGGTTTTAGATAATTATGTTAAGACATATCCCCAGATGATGCTTACTCTGTGCCTAACCCAGAGCTAACCAATTATGGAACAAAGAAAAGATACGGTGTGGCATCTGCTGTCAGTTTTAGCTACAGTTAGGGTTTTCTGGTGATCAAAATTATTAACTGAGATCCCCAATAACATGAGAAAAATATATTACCCAAATGCAACCAGATAACGTCTGCATTGACTAATAGATGATGTTAACAGTAGCCAGCTAAATGTGAAGTTGATCTCTTTTTGCAGCTTGAATAGAAACAAACATGCAACTAATTTTGAAATAAGCTATTGAGAAGAGCGGCACTTTTCTTTTTTTAAAAAATAATTTTTTCAGGTGACATTCATACAAAATTAGCCATTTAAAAATGAACAATTCAGTGGCATTTTACATATTCACTGTGGTTTGGCTGCCACAACCTCTATTTAGTTGCAAATATTTCCATAACCCCAAAGTAAACCCCATAAATAATAAAGCAGTTTCTACCAATCAATTCCTTCCTCTCTCATCCCTAGCAACCACCAGTCTGTGCTTTGTCTCCTTGTGTTTATCTATTTTGGATATTTTATATGAATAGAATCATATAATACATGACCTGTTGTGTCCGGCTACTTTCACTTAGCATGTTTTCAAGGTGAATCCACATTGTAGCATGTACAGTACTTCATTTTATTTTATGGACAAATAATATTTCACTATATGTATATAACACAATTTCTTTATTCATCCCTTGGTGAACATTTGACCTATTTCCACTTTTTGGTTATTGTGAATAGTGCTGTCATGAATATAAGTATCTATGTACTTGTTTGAGTACCTGTTTTCAATTCTTTGGGGTGTGTGTGTGTGTGTGTGTGTGTGTGTGTGTGTATCGAGAGAGAGAGAGTTCCACTCTTGTTGCCCAGGCTGGAGTGCAATGGCACAATCTTGCATGGCTCACTGCAACCTCTGCCTCTTGTTTTCAAGCGATTCTCCTGCCTCAGCCTTCCAAAGAGCCGGGATTACAGGCATGCGTCACAATGCTTGGCTAATTTTTTGTATTTAGTAGAGACTGGGTTTCCCCATGTTGTTCAGGCTGGTCTCGAACTCCTGACCTCAGGTGATCCACTCGCCTCACCCTCCCAAAGTGCTGGGATTATAGGTGTGAGCCACTGCCTGGCCCCCTATGTTTAATTTTTTGACGCACCATCAAACTGTTTTCCACAGCAGCTGTACCCTTTTACATTCTCACCAGTAACCCATGAGGGTTCCAATTTTTTTACATCTTCACTAACGCTTTTCCTTAGTTATGTTTTGTTTGCTTTTAGCAGTTCTAGTTAGTGTCAAGTGGTACCTCACTGTGGTTTTGATTTGCATTTCTCTAATGACTAATGAGGGTATTTTTTATGTACTTATGAGACATTTGTATGTATTCTTGAGAAAAATACCTATTTGAATCCATTGCCTATTATTTAATTGGGTTATCTTTTTGCTGTTGAGTTGTAGGAGTTCTTTATACACTCTCAGTATTAAATTCTTATGGATCTGTAATTGGCAAATATTTTCTCTCACTCTGTATGATGTCTTTTCACTTTCTTGATTATGCCCACTTATGCACAAAATTGTTTATTTTTACAAAGTTCAACTTGTTTGTAGCTTGTGCTTTGGGTATTATACTAAGAATCAATTGCCAAATCAAAGGTTACAAAGACTTAACCCTATTTTTCTTCTAAGAGTTTTATGATTTTAGCTCTTATGTTTAGATCATTGATTTATTTTAAGATTTGCACATGGTGTGAAGAAGTTCAAATTCATCCTTTTACATGTGGGTATCGTACGAGCACCATTTGTTGAAGAAACAATTTTTTCCCCATTGAATGGTTTTGGCACGCTTGTTGAAAATCAATTTGCCGTAGGTATATGAATATTTTGTGGCTCTCGATTATATTCATTTTGTCTATATGTTTATCATTATGTCAATACCACATTTTTGATTATTGTAGGTTTATAGAAAGTTGTATAATTAGGAAATGTAAATCCTCCAGCTTTTTTTGTTCTTTTTCAAAATTGTTTTTGCTATTCCAAGTCTTGAAATTCCATAGGAATTTGAGGCTCAGCTTTTCAATTTCTGCAAAAAAGTTAGTTCTAATTTTGATAGGGATTGCATTCACTCTGTATATTGCTTTGAGTAGTATTGATGTCCTAAAAAGATTGTCTTCCATGATCATAGAAATATTTTCATTTATTTATGTCTTCTTTGATTTTTTTTAAAGCAATGTTTTCTAGTTTGCAGTGTATGAGTCTTTCACTTCCTTGGATAAATTTATTTCTAGGTATTGTATTCTTTTTGATGCTGTTGTAAATAGATTTTTTTCTTAATTTATTTACTGAATTGTTCATTACTGTTGTACAGAAACTACTAATTTTTATGTGTTGATGTTGTGCCTTTCAACTTTCAGCTAATTAGTGAATTCATTTATTAGCTTCATTAGCTCTTTTGGTGGATTATTTGGGAAATTATATCTATAGAATAATGTAATCTGTTGATAGAAATAGTTTTACTTCTTTGGGCTGGAGTAGTGGCTCATGCATGGAATCCTAGCACTTTCAGAGGTCGAGGTGGGAGGATCGCTTGAGACCACGTAGGAAATAAAAAGTGTAGTTACAAACAAAAAATGCAATCGCACTGGTTTTAATATTTATGTATTTGCTAATCTTTATTGTAGATATTTATTTCTTTTTGTAGCTTCAAGTTATTGCCTGACACCCTTCTGTTTCAGGCTGGAGTGGAGTGGCCTGACCTCGGCTCATTGCAACCTCTGTCTCCCAGGTTTTCCTGTTTCAGCCTCCTGAGTAGCTGGGATTACAGACATATGCCACCATGCACAGCTAATTTTTATATTTTTAGTAGAGACAGGGTTTCACCATGTGGGACAGGATGGTCTTGATCGTTTGATCTTGTGATCTGCCTGCCTCAGCCTCCCAAAGTGCTGAGATTACATCAGCCACCATGCCTGGCCACTTTTTACCTTTTTTTTTTTTTTTTTTTTGTAAGACAGAGTTTCACCATGTTGGCCAGGCTGGTCTTGAACTCCTGACCTCAGGTGATCCGCCTGCCTCGGCCTCCCAAAGTGCTGAGATTACAGGTGTGAGCCACCACGCCCAGCCCACTTTTTACCTTTTATTAGCCTGGTCATGAGACAAAATTGGGAGTTTTGGGGCAGTAAGTGAGAATAAATCAAGATTCTGCATTTTATAAGTATTTTGGAGGAAAGTTTTATTAAAAAGAAAATTGACTTAGGTTCTTCAGACAAAATGCCAGGGAAATTTTGATGAAGCGAGCTCCCCAAATCTAAGCTGTCTAAGTCATGTGGTAGCAGAGGCCCACAGACTCTCACAAAGACACGCACTGGGCTCTAAACGTAAGTGCAGATACTTGGATTACATTTCTTAAATATCTCCATGATGTTTCATGAGAATTAAAAAGGAACGGCACAAAAACACAATAGCAGAATAATCAAGCTCTTCAGTGACCTCCTCTTATCCGTTAGCAATGCCCACGATGCATCTCTCCGATAAGCAGCAAGGCTTTCGCATCTGCCATGAGGGTCTGGGCTGCAGGCTGAGCCCACTGGCTTTGCTGAGGACAGCGGTGGTGGCATCACTTGAACAAAGTTTTCCAGAGGTACTTGGAGAGCAGGAGGGCAGACCATCAGTGCCTCCCCACCTGTAAGGTCACGCGGTGGAACCGCAGAGCTATGATGGACGCATACACACGTGTTTTCCTCAAATTTCCTGATTTTAAATTAGACTATTGAAGGATCAGAAAATTTGCAACTAAGTGAGTATTGGGATATATTAAACAAATGTTTTTCTATGGATGAATGAATAAATAAATGTGGTATATCTATACAATGGAATATTATCCAGCCTTAAAAAGGAAGGAAATTCTAATACATGCAACACTGTGGATGAACCCTGAGGACATTAGGCTAAGTAAAATTAGCCAGTCATGAAGAGACAGACTCTATATGCCCCCACTCCCATGAAGCTCCTAGAGAATCAAATCCATAGAGACAGAAAGTAGAATTGTAGTGGTCACCAAGGGCTGTGGAGAGGGAGAAGGGGGAGTTAGTATTATCAGGTACAGAGTTTCAGTTTGGGAAAATAAAGAATTCTGTGGATGGATGATGCTGATGTTTGCAAAGCCATATGAATGTGTAATATGAAAGCCACCGAACTATACACTAAAAAATGGTTAACAAGGTAAATTTTGTGTCATGTGCGCTTTGATACAACTTAAAAATACATTAAAAGAATTCTCAATGCTGACAGCAATGATGATTGGTGACCTGGTAAGGTGAAATTTTTTCCAAATGCAATTGGGTTCTATTTAGTCAATTAATAATCCACATGTTAATGATCTCATGGCTAGAAATTGACCAGTTTGCTAAGATTGTTAAGTGAGGACATAGGGTGCACCACACTGTCATAGCAAAAACCTGGAGCGAGCTGGATTTCCATTAATATGGAGCAATTAAATAAATTGTAATGATTTCATAAGAGAAATTCTGTACAACTGTTATAAAGGCAATTGTGCAAGTGCAAAAAAGTAAAACATGCAAAACAGGAATTGAAGATTAGTATGCATAGCATAAGCCCAGTGAAAACAGAAAAATCTCAATAAAACTAGTAAATACGAAAATATATGTGTATGCCTGTATTTACTTGGAAAGCTGCTGGCAGCATATCTTACAAAATGGTAATGATAGTTGCCTAATCTATCTTAAATATGGTGTAATAAATTCATATGTAAATAGTGAAAGAAGACAAACCAAAATAGTGATTAATTCTACAAAGTGAAGAAGGTGTTGTGAGTTGGGTGTCTTTTACTTTTCATTTTCCATACTTTTCTATTGTTTAAAACTTTTTATTTTTATTAAATATGAAAAGCAAATAAAAATAATTAGAAAGTTTAAAAACCAAAAACATTTTATGCGTACTTTACTATTTTGTAAAATACATAAAGCGTAAAAATAAAACACAGAAAAAAGTAATACAAGCCAACGTGGAAACAAGTATTGTCCTGAAAACAACCATGAAGAAATGATCCCACCCAGGCTACAGCGAGCAGACTGAGTGACCTCAGTGACTTCCAGCTGCTACTGTGTGCGATTCCCACACTGGGCAACACAGGAGTGTTTGACCAACAACCAGCTGAATACTGGCTCTTGTTTCTCATTGTCATGGAATTTGCCGAATCTCACTTTCGGCTTCACAGAGGACTCTGTGAGCTCCAAGCATGAAAAGTGGCATTTATAACTCCTCCTGGAATTTCCATGTACCCGGGACACTGCCAGGCCAAAGGATGAATCACAACTTCTTAGAATTGTGGAAGCCATTTTGGAAACAGATGCCAAGTAACTAATGCTATTAAAAATAGCTCCCTAAAAAATGAATTGCTTATTTTAAGAAGACAAGAGTGGCTTGAATCTGTGCTGCTCGCATTTTTCATCCACTGGGCACAGTGCCCGTGGGTCCAAGAAAGCCCTGCTTGTCAGATGGGAATACCATCTGTACAGATGATGCCCCACACATGCGAGAGCCTGGCATTTCTGGGCCAGGGCTAACCAGGGTAAAATCTGAATCACCCTGTGTGGAATCCATTGCCTACGAGGCGTGAGCTGCGGGTCATGAATTCCAATTCCGCTTTCCTTACGGAAGTTTGCTCTTCAGATCACTGGTCCTGAATGTGGGGTGTGTGCAAGATGGCCCACTGGAAGTACAAGGAAAATGCTAGAAGGTGAATCTACATTTATTTTTTGACCTAATGAAAATAAGCATGAAATTAAGTTTTGATGATAGGTTATGTGCAGATTAATACTGCTATGTTGACTCAGACTGTAGTAGGCAATTCTCTTTCCCTGTGAGTTCCGTGAGGTAATGAACCCATCCGGACCCAGCCCATGGCAATAGGATTGATGGAGGCAGGCTCCCATGTTTGTTTCTTGTCCCTTGTGTTGCAAAGTGGGGCAGTTAACCTATTTCTGGCTTAAACAGTATCAGAAATAAACAAAGCCAAGCCCTAGTTAAAATGGTAAGAACAGACTTCAATCAGCACTTTGATTTGTGCAGAGGTGACTGGGCATTTTAAAGGGAGAATGAGGGAATGAGGAGGGGTGTGAGTGGGGACTCAGGAGAGTCAGGAAAGTGAAGTCATAAAAGGTGGGAGGGAGGGAGGTTGGTCCATGTGGAACCCATCTGGGTTTCTAAGTGCTGCTTCTCAAAGTGCTGCCTTTCTGGAGGCTGGGAGACAGGGTACTTATCTTCAGGTTTTGGCTGAAACGCACAGTAAACTCCTTGGGAAGCCCTGCGGGCACTTTAAGGGTGTTAGGGCATCCTAAAGATGCGGTCTTGAGCTGCTAGAAACGAGATTAGTGTTTGTTCAAGCCTTATAGGTGGAGTATGAGGCCTAGTGGAGAAGGGGCTCAGTGGAGCTTGACTGGAGTTTGGTCAAGAAAAGAGCTACTGACAAGTAGCTCTGCAGATATCATCTAAGAACATAGGATCACTGTCACATTTTGTAATGAGGTGAAGGAATGACCATACAAATAGTTTATGCCTCTTAGAGGCTCATAAGTTATCTCAGGGCAAATAAAGTACAGTTATAAAGTTTAATGATTAATTAGAAATTTTTGATTTATAAAAAGACAAGTGTGCCAAATTTGGAAAATATTTAATAATGACATTCTTGTCACTAGAGCACTGATGTTTTTGAAAACAAAGCAAAATATATACGCGGGAACACATACATTCTTATATAATGTGGAGGTGACAAATTAACTAACAATGAAAGTACTTTTCAGAAGCAACTCGTGACAGAGAGCAGTCTGCAAATACTTCCATTGGTTATGTGATACATTTTTCCAAAAGTTTCGTATTTCTCTTCTCTAAACAAATCTATAATAATACCAGATATGGTTAAATGCATCTGCCTTGAGTCATTCGGCACCCCTTTGGGCCTACCCCTCATTCCTAACCTCCCCCAGCTATTCTCCCTGTCCTAGAAGTCAGGTGCCAGACTTCAGACCACCCAGCACAATGGGAGCCACAGCAGAGCCCAGGTCCAGCCCAGTGGCATGCACAAAAGCCGTGGCTTCCGAAGGCCCTGCCTGCAGCCAGGGAACATAACCCAGAAGGCAGGAAAACTAAAATGGTTCATCTTTGCAGGATATACACTGTATTTTAATTACAATTGGGAGGAGAGGATAATCTGCCAACTTATTTTCTGTGTATAGGGCCTACACAAAAAAATAAGTAATATCTCATTCTGTTAAATTTTCTGATTTTGAGCAAATGGGTATAATGTAATATACTAATTTATAACAATACATAAGGAACACATGCTCAAAAGTTTTTTTACTAATAGGGCTTCACATTCAGAAAAGCTAGGAGTCGGCTGCTTTAGACTTCTCTGCCCTGAGTACACGCAGCCCCTGGGTGGAGGCAGGATAAGGAGGTCCAGCTGATGGGCTGAACACCTGTAGGCCAGAGAGAAGCTTCTTGGGGCTTGGAAGGGGTGGATGTGACAACCTGGCCTCGATGTCAAGTCTTTAGAGCATCCAACCCATAATATTAAATATTACCCAGAATGTCATCTGACGAGGATCCCTCCAGTTAGATGTGATGCCGTGTTAGCACATAGCATGCTCGGGGCCTTACTAGCTATCATTTTAGGGTCCTAACAACCTCCCAAGTATTCATCAGCACCTTAGCCTTCATTTGCTCTGCCATTCTGTTGATTCTGTGTTCTTGCCATTCTCTTTAGGGCCAGAAGAAGCCGCTAAGACTCACACATAAAAAATAAGTTGGCAGAACACGCTCTTCTCCTAATCGTGATTAAAAAACAGTGTGGTAGGGACTCCATGTTTGGATCCCCTTCCACGAACACTCCCTTCGTGGAAGCCTGTCTTCTCCTCCTAAACTCCATCTCTCTCTATTCCCTTCCACTCAGTGTGGAAGCTGCTTTCCTCTCCTGTGTTCCATCTTTCTGGATTCTCACTCAGTGTGAGAGTTAGCTGTTTCTTTCTCTCTCCTCCTGTTTCTCTCTCTCTAAACAAATCACTTTCTTAAAAAAAAAAAGTGTAATAAACTGATTAAAATTGACTTTTTGATGACTTTAATTTTTAAAAATATCCTGCATCAAATTTTATTCCAAAAATTCTGACTATGTGTGTGCGTACATGCGCGTGTGTGCGTCTGCCCTGATTTGCTATAAATATTGCCAGCTCTGCCTCTGGTTAATCTAGCACAGGTTCTCCTTGCCATGTTGTAGCTTTGGTTCAACAAAGATGATGGGGTGAGGAGCAGTCATGAGACCCTGGCACCACCGCTTCCTGCTCTCCTCTTCTGCTCCCTGGTTTTACTCGACATTTCCTGGTAATTCATTAGGTGATGCTGTCTTTATTGCTGCCAAGGTTTTTCTCACCCATATGTACTCTACTATTTATTGCCATGGATACTCATTTAGTTGGGTTCGATGATGACAATGGCTTGACACTGGGAAGATTAATGACTCAATAATTGTCAAGACAAGATAAATGTGAGGTTAAGTTGATTGTATGAATTGTTTCTTTGGAAGCTGGTGGAGGGTATTGCTATGCTATCCCTGCAACCTGAACCTTGGGTGACTGCATCGGGGTGGTCCATTGTCCCACTGTGTGTGCAGTCACTGGCGTATTCTCATGGTTTCTTCTTTCTGTCTCATATTTTCTCTAAGATGCAAACTAAAAAGTAATTCTTCTAGATTGCTGGAACAAGTGCTTAATGAATAAGATATTAATAAAAAGGGGTTACAAATGGATGTAAATGCTCATGTAATGAGTAGACGCTGCTTATACAGCCATTCAAAGATTTTTAACCACGTATTTCTCTGACTATATGAACTAGACACATTGCTTCTCCACAGTGGGATGTAATGTATGATATGAGGGGCACTTAGGTAGAAAACATATTTCAATTTTCAGTGCAAAAACATAAAATACAATAAGGAAAAAGGTGATCCAAAGGAGAGAAATTGAAATGAGCATCTGTGGCTAAGGGAGATATTCAGAGTTCTAAATGCAAACTTCACTCCTGGGGGAATTCCACTTATGCAGAAGCAGGGAATGGTGTGGGGAGAGCACTGCGTTTGGAGGGAGAAGACGCATCTCCTTGCTCTGATTTTACCCTTTGCTACTTTGCTCATTTCACTAAAGTGGTGAGCCCCACTTCTCCAGTGGTGGTGATGGAAGGTTCTATTTACCATGTGCCGAAAACTGTCCTGCTAATTAGACAAGTAACCTGTCGAAGCATCCTGTTTTTACTGATAAATAAACAGGCACAGAGAAATTGAACAATGTACCTCAAATCACACAGCTGACAGTTGGAGGAAGCAGGATTTTGAATCTAAGCATTTGAGCCCGAGAATCTCCTTGTAGTCAGTGACCCAAACATTTTTTAAAGCAAGTGTTTTCAAATATTTTCTCCTCCTTTTATGTCTTCTGTATTTTAAAATGTCCCCACCTCCCTTCCAAATCTCTCCAATTGAAGAAGGAAAAGGAAGGGCTAAAGATCTTTGAGTGGCAAATGGAGCAACTGAGAATGAAGCAATGAAGTCGGGGAAATGAATAAAACGTGTTCACATTAAGAATTCCCTCAAGATTCTGTATCTTACTTCTTGAAATCTCTATATGATCCATTTTAAGGCAATTTTTGGAATATTTTGAATGAAAACATAGAATTTGAATATTTTCAAGTAGGAGAAAACATTAAAACACCATATTTTTGAATAAACTTAAGGAAAGAGAGAGAAGGAAGAGAAGAAGAGAAGAAGGGAAGAAGGGACAGAGGAAAGAAGGAAGGAAGAGAGGGAAGAAAGAAAAGAGGGAAGAAGGAAGGGAATGAAGGAAGGAAGAAGAAAGGAAAGAAGGAGGAAGTGAGGAAAGAAGGGAAGAAAGGAAGGAGGGAAAGAAGGAAGAAAGAAATGCCCTGCGACATTTGTTCAAGTGTAGGAAAGCTAATAAAGGGTAAATGGAAAGGGCTTGTCTAGTTTACATTTGCAGGCACTCATAACACTCATCAAGCAAACAACTCCCTCCAAAAGCCAACTTTCGCACGTTGGCGATAAAGCTTCTGCGCTTGTTGCCACACACCAACCCGCCCGACTTTGAATTTTTCTTACAGATTCAGATTCAACACGCAAATGTTTCTGAACTTGAAACTGTAGTCCCTCTCTTCCTCCTTGGCTAAATGTGACTGCCTTCTTTTGTATTAGGACCTTGCCACCCGTCCTTGCTTTCCCTGGAAGCTAAACTGCAAAGGAGAAAAGCCTCACTCTTAAGGATGGTTTATTTGACCTGGGGAATGAGGTGGAAAAGTCAAGCTAAGAAAAGCTGAGGAGCTTTCCAGTCTCTGTCTCATATTTCATGTGTCTCAGAAAATAAACACAAAGACGTGAATGTGGGAAATTGATAATATTAAACATGTTAAGTCCTGATAGGAATGACGAAGTCGTGGACACTTCAGTGAGTGGACACAAGGCTGTTTTCAGAAATAAGCCATGTGAATGGTGAGCTTTCTTTGAACTCTCAGGGAGAGGGGGCTCATTGAACTTCTGGTTAGAGTGAAGGTGACCTCTGTCTGGGAGCTCCCAGTTAACTTCTCCCTGTGGCCACTTCCTGCTGTCCCATGCTGCGCTCTGCTCTGGTCTCCTCCCCTCATTTGTCTTGGGTTCATGTCTCCATGGACCCGTAAGGATTTTAAACCAAATTTCTAAAGTTTCTCCAGTCTAGGTCAACTTCCTATATTCACTCTTGGCCATCTTCCATTCATTTGTCATGCTGCCACCAGAGATCCTGCTAAGAGGCCATTTCGAAGTTGTTTTTCTCTTTATCAAAATCACTCTTGGGGTGGTAAGGCAACTCACAATGATAGATATATGTCCTCTGAGTAGGATGTACAAAACTCATAGAACATATGACACCAAGAGTGAACCCTAACGGAACCTATGGATGTTGGGTGTTGATGTGCTGACACCGGTTTGTTGATTGTGCAACAAATGTTCCACTCCGGTGCAGGATGTCAATAGTAGAGAAGGCTATCGGAGGACACTACGGAGTGTATGGAAACTCCCTATACTTTTTGCCATCATTTGTTATGAACCTAGAACTGCTTTAAAAAATAAAGCCTACTGAAAAGAAAACATAGCACCCAATAACTTCCCCTTGCATTGGAGATAAATGCACGACTGCTGTTAGCACCATGGAGGGCAAGATACTGAGCCCCTTGATATGCTGCTTCCTTTGCCTGGAATGCTCTCTTCCCTCCTCCCACTGCCATCTGTAATTCTCAGCTCAGCATATACCAACATAAGAAAGCTTTCTCCAACTCCCCAGACTGAGCCAGGAGAGGTCCCTTTGGTAAAGGCTTCAGAACCAATTAAACTATACATTGTGTAGTGCATTGTTGAATGTCTGTCTTCCATCAGAAGGTAGAGTCCATCAGAGCAGGGCAATAACTGACCGATTTATGGCTGTGTCCCCAGCATCTAATGCAGAGGCACTCAATACATATTTGAGGAATAACTGAAGAAAGCAATTAAATATTTACAAAAAGTAGCCACATTCATTTTCTATTTAATCTGCTTGTATTTGGAAGATGGGCATATTTACTTCATTTTATAAATAAAAAACCCCTGAGGCTTAGAAAAGTTAGATGACTCTGTAACAAGTGGTTGAGCAAGGATTAGGATTTGTGTATTTTAAA
This sequence comes from Sapajus apella, assembly GCF_009761245.1. NCBI lineage: Eukaryota > Metazoa > Chordata > Mammalia > Primates > Cebidae > Sapajus > Sapajus apella. The sequence goes on along the minus strand of NW_022436989.1, from coordinate 15,081,790 downwards.
TTTAAGTTGAACATTCCTTCTGCAGCCCGACACTGCCAATCTCCAACATTTAAAAAGTATCAGTCACTTAACTGTATTAAGCACATTTGTTCTAACTGAAGCATTTGTGGGTGGTCAGAGATTTTACTGCTTATATTATTAGCTAACACACCATGATTTTAGCAAGGTGTCCACCTCCTCCATGCAAGCTTCAATTGCTTCCTTCTTAGCTATATGCCTAGAAACACACAGAATTGTATGCAGAGTGTCTATGTGCACCAGTAAATACACGTGGTATATTGGCTATATGGTTTATAACATGCAAACCTGTTCTAAACATCCTGTGTATATCCAATAGATTAACAGTTGCCCCGCAGACCTTGTTAAGTATACTCAGCATCACAGAGGGCTCCTTCTTTATAGGATAAAAAATGATATTCTGAGGATGTTTAGACAAACTGGAGAAGGAGGGAATGTCTGGAGCCCTAGTCACACCTAAGAGGGTTCAAGAAGAGGCCAGAGCAGTAGGGGCTTGCCATGGGCCCCTGGGAGATTGCAGTAATGAAAGACTATCAAAAGTGAAGATAATGAACTCTTAGATTTAAAAATAAGCTGGTATTGGAGATGAATTCGTTATTTGTTCCAAAGAAGACACACAAATCAAAGAAGATATTCCTCCATGCTCTGCAAAACAAGACAATGCATAGGCAAATATTCTAAAACAAACAAACTTTGAGGATAAACAAATATTAAATCATTTAAAAATCTATTACAGAACCTATTATGAGTCAAGTTCTGTGCTCAATGTCACGAGTAAAGTATGAGTCATTAAAGTCATTTCCACTCAAGCATTTAATAAAGATATTGCTCTTTTGCTAATTTTGCATTTTATTACAAATGCCTGAACTCAAAAACATTTTCTCATGCTGAGAAAAGTGCTTATGGTTTATAATGTAAATTTAACTAGTGCCTGATATCCAAATATCCCTTAGTCCAGATATTACCAAGTATTCAGACCATAGCATCCAAGTTGCAAAAAGGAAAAACGAACAACTGATAGCTCATCAAAATAGCTGCATGAATTGTGCATTTCAATATAACCTTGAAATACATAATGCCACAAGTGGTTTTCTGGTAGGTGAAGATGGTAGCAAAAATTATTTAGCACACAACTTTTAAATATATTTTTTAAATTAAAAAGTACTCTGCTTTCTTTCTTTCTTTCTTTTCTTTTCTTTCTTTCTTTTTTTTTTTTTTTGAGATAGAGACTCACTCTGTTGCCCAGGCTGGAGTGCAATGGTGTGATCTCCGTTCACTGTAACCTCAGTCTCCTGGGTTCAAGTGACTCCACGACCTCAGCCTCCCAAGTAGCTGGGATTATAGGTGTCTGCCAACACGCCTGGCTAAGTTTTATATTTTTAGTAGAGATGGGGTTTCGCCATGTTGGCCAGTCTGGTCTCGACCTCCTGACCTCAGGTGATCCACCCTCCTTGGCCTCCCAAAGTGCTAAGCCAGCCCAGCACCCGGCCAAAAAGTACTCTGTTTTCTAATGTAATTATCCCGTAGGGTACACTTGGGATATGTAAGAACCTTCCCCTACCTGGTCTTCTAGAAGGTCCAGCCTCCAGAAGCTGTTGTGGCCATTGCCCTTTTACTGGTAATAAGTGTAGCCTCAGGTAAGAGAAGCATTAGTCATAACAGGCCTCAGTTTGGAAAGAGCATGCAGTCTCCTGGTCTTTCTGAGAGAGGCTACCTAGCAGGCAGCCAGCAATATTTCATGGCTGGGCATTTGGTTCCTCTTATATAACTGTTTCTGGGTATGCTTTTAGAAAATATTTCTAATATTTTACCTTTTCATTTAAAATGATTTTTGATTTAGAAAATGGTTGTCAAAATACGAAATGAATTTTTGGTATAGCCTTCACTCAGTCCACCAAATGACAGGACAACTTTCAAAAATGGCTGAATCCTATTATCTAATCTGCACACCTTCCTCAATTTTCACATATTGTCATATGAAGCCCTTTTCCTAACCTAGGATCTGATTCACAATCACATGTGGCATTTAGTCGTCATGTTTCCCTGGACCCCGTTAATCTGAAACAGTCTCTGTCTTTCTTTGTCTGTCATGATCGTGACATTTTCAAGAATTCTGGCTAGTTTTTGCTGATACTATTTCTCAGTTTGGGTTTGCTTGATACTTCCTTGTGATTAGATTCAGATGATGTATGAACTTCTTCTGGACACACCCCAGAGTCCTGCTGTGTACTTCTCAATGCATCACACGATGGGTACACAAACCATTTGCCCATCTCATTCCTAGTGATAGTGACTTCGATCACTTGGTTAGGTTGTGTGTCTGCCAGCTTCCTTCACTGTAAATAGATTATTTTTCTCTTTGTAATTAATAAGTGTCTTGTGAGCAGATATCTTGAGACTATGTAAATATTCTGTTTCTCATCATGCTTAATACTTTTGCCTGCTAATTTTAGACATTACTGAAAGAATGATCTCTATGCTGTTTGCCAAATGGTAATTTTTCTATTTCCATCATATCTTTTACATTTAGTAGTTAAAAATCTACCAACAAAGAGCTTTCTTTTCCACCCATTTATTTCTTTATACAACTATACCTTTATATCAGTATGGAATCACAGATGTACTCCTAGTTTCACTGACTGAGAGGGCCTGGAAGCAATCACACCCCAATATCAATAAGCACATATGTTACCTAAAACGTCAACTGCATTCTGATTCCAGGTCTGGGGCAAGGAAAGTACCAGATAAACCTGGAACATTTTGAGGTGCCAGGAAGTAAGGGAGATCTCAGAAAATGATATGATATGGGAATGTAGGTATGTAGACCCAATTTGAAAGGACTCCTCATGGCCAAATCTGGGAAAATTTGAGAAAAAATAAATGATAATAACAATAACTTATTAATATAACCCATAATATGAAAATCCATGAGTCTAAACTGATATAGATGAATAATTAGATATGCTTTTAAATAGCATATTTATTAATATTCTCAGGAGCCATGACATTTTAATAATAAAATATTTATATTCCAGGGAAGAATACCTTTCTGAGGGCTGGTTATGATGCTTCTGGTATAAGATGATGGATGGAGCTCATCCACCTTGCCACCATCTTAAGGTTCACCTTAATAAATGACACAATGTTGGGTTTCAAAAATGAAACATCATGATGCTAGAATACATTTTAAAAGTCCCAATTGTGGACCAAAAACCTTGAGGAATTATTGACTATATTAGAACAGATGGGATATAGGCTTAAATGTGATACAAGGAGCTGAGATGAAAATTATACTCTTCATCTTCTGAATTTTTGGTGGAAATAAACCCCACATTTACATATATATACTTATAGTGGTATGAGTCAATACACATTTGTTAAGTATAAGCACTATAAATATTTAGACAAATGTTTATAATAGTACCCATAGTATAACTTAATCTCATGTAATCCCTATAAGAAACATATCTAAATTTAATCATATCTAATATTCCTACGTGTGGTTGAATCATATTTTCAGTAAATTAATTGCAAGCTGGCACACATATGGAGAGTGAATATCTTTGATTCTCTGTTACTTAACCCATGTCTTGAACTAAGAATTTAAAATCTTGAGTTGGTCATTTTCATTCATTAAGCCTTCCAGCACAGTCAAAGGTAGCCAGTTTATCCCACAGTGCTAAACTTTCCTTATCTTCAATAAGCTCTTAATTTCATATAAACACAGCTAGTAATTTACATGTAGTGTAGTGAAAAGAATACAGAAATTGAATCCATAAATTTGTGTTTGGACCAAGTGTCTGTCACTTACAGTTCTGGCTACACAGATAAATCGTTTAAAATTCTCTTAGGATCTTTTTTACCTGCTTCTGCACTCACTTTTCTTCCCCCTCATCCTCTACTCCTGGTCTTCTAGATCCTTGTATATTACATAGCATAGAGGATGATAACAGGACTTCGGAATTAAATAACCTAAATTTAAGTCTTGTCTTTCAGCTGACTAGCCTGGAGGCCTTGAAATACTCCGTGTTCCCACTTCTCCATCTGTAAAACGGCAGCAATGACAACAGTAAAGCCTTCCTCATATGGTTACTGTGAGGGTCAGTTTGAATGCAATCATCTCTTAGTTGCAGAAAGATATCCATTCTAACTAGTTTTAGCAGAAAGCAATGTTTATTAGAAGATCCCACGTTTCCTACAGAATATCTCAGAGCCAGAGAACCAGGCTAAGAAGCTACAGAGTGAATAGTCCCAACCATATCATATGCTTAAACACTGCTGCCGTAGTAAGGATTGGAGACCCAAAACCTCTTGTAACTGCCCGCATGCATGTCAGGTGATCCAATCCCTTCATGCAGGTCACCATCCCAGGTTGCTGCCTTCCACCTGCAAGACTTCTCAGAAAGCCTTGGTCACAGGTAAAATTTCAGCAGCAGGGGAGTCTAGAACGTGTGCTTTACAAACTTTCCTGTGTCTATATTATAGGTAGATAAATTAGAAGGGGGTTATAATAAATGCTAACTGAGCAATAGCTGCACAATTTGTACTTTGGGATTCTTAAAATTTGGGTTCCCACACTTAAGGTTACAGACCAATATGCTCCTGCTTAACTATTGCTTATATGAATGAAAAAAATCTCTCAACCTTTCCCTCAAAACGGGCGTCCAATGCCTCATTGGTCCTTGCATTCATGTCTGGGTGATGCTCACTTATCCTCTGATTTAGTCATGATCCCTACATGATATCTTTTAAGTATGAACAAAATTGATAACAGAATCACTACTAACGTACCTCTATGAGATAGTTGGTGGAAGTGGGAGTGGAATGGAAAAAAATGTGGGTCTTTCTTTTTCACAGTCTTCACTTCTGCAGCGGGTCACAAGGCTCTATTTGGGATTTATAACTTCTGTCCTCTCCATTTTGTTCCCTTTTCACTTTGCCCTTACCTATCACCTCGGTTGGTTGAGATTTTTACCTAGTGACATAAACTTTGATTCTTGAGTGATCTGGTTCCTTGTCTGGTTGTGTAACTTGCTGTAGTCATCTGATAAATTTTACAAGTCAACACGGCACTACAGGGAGGCACCCTAAAGGGGACCCTGGTTCCAGGCATCCGGGTCCATGTCCTCAGTATATGGCAGCAGCTCCAGTTTCCCCTGACTGTGAGATCCACCATCCTATCCATTATTGCCTTTCATTTCACGGCAGGGGGAGGGTGAAAAGACTTGTGGAAGTCTCAACTTCCAGACCAATAGAAACAATGCGATGGCCCGCAGGGCATGAATTCCATCTTTTGACTCTAACCCAAGAGTGTCTAAAGTCATGGGAAGAGAAAATGAACATTTTGCAAGTGGGTCATTTGCTGTAATAGTGTAAGACGCCACTTCTACTTTCACCCCTTTGTTCCTGAACAACGTATAGAGGCTGTAAGAGAGACAGCAGTGGAGAGCATACAGCACATCCCGAAGGACAGCACTCCACGTTTGCAAGGTGTTTCCCTATGAAACAAGTCTTACTGAGTCTTCAGTACATTTATTTATGTTTTCTCCAAGGCTTTCTGAGCAAAGGGATGCATGCTGAGAGCAGAGAATCCCATCTGTATTAATCATGTGTTTTATCTTCTGTATTCTGATTTATCGGCATCTGAGGCCTTGCTAAACTTGAAGGGACTGCCCCTCTCAGGAGTAGCCCATTCCTAGATAGCCAAGGACCATCCTGACTAACGTGAGAGACAGAGGGGAGCATGCCTTTCATATGCAAATTAACCAATCTAAAGCCTACACCCCCAGGCCTCCTCTAGCTAGCTCTCACACTCTGGTCTACTACGCACCTGCCCTAATCACCACAAGGCCAAGTACCAGACAACTAGGAACAGCCCCTATGCCCTACAGCCCACTGAAATTATTCACACTAGCCAAGCCAAAGTGTGCTTACCCTGCCGTCTCTATCCCTTCATGTAGAAATAGGGGCTCTTGCACATGTCTTTCCCCCTGCCTCCTGGCTGACCCCGGTGCTTCCTGGTGTGCCCCCAGCCCAAGGCCATGGCATGGCTCCCACGCCTTAGGAATTGCAACAGGCTACGCTTTCAATGGCTAATGTCTCCTGAGCTGCTGACCTCATCATATCTGAATAATAATAAAACCTGTGTTTTAAAACACCATTCATATCAGCCATTGCCTTAATTTGCTCACTGTAATACCGGGTTCTTGAATAAAGCAATGTTGGCTAAAATGCTATCGTGGTTAATAATAACTGCAGTACTGTGTTCCTTGCAGAAGCATGGCAGAAAGATAACACAAACTTAAGTCTAGAAAATGTGGCTTTTCCATTAGAAATAAAAGTAACAACCTGCCTCCAAGTTAGCTGATAGTCCTTATGTGCTATGGTGGTGTAGTTGGGGTTCAATTTTGTTTTTGCTGGGTACTACCTAGAGAAGACTTGGAGATGTTCGGTTCAGTGTCAGAGCCCATGTATAACCTCTGTCTCTGCCTCTGTGGCTGCTTTGTTCATAAGCCTACTGAGTCTAAAGCACTAGAATGGCTGGGAAAAGAGACTCACTTACATGCATCTAGTCTATCAGATTATTGAGGGCTCCTCTGCAGGGGAAGAATTTTGTAGCTCATCACCCTGCAGTATCAGGTACAGTAAGGCCTAGGACATTACTGTACATGGCTATAGACTTCATAAACACTGTACACTGAGGCTACAGTAAATTTACGAAAACAGCAAAGTAATTACACTGTGGGATTACAACAGCTACAACGTCATTAGGCAACAGGAATTTTTCAACTCCATTATAATCTTATGGGACCACCATCATATATGTGGCCTGTTGTTGATTTAAAATGATTCTGTGTGGCGTCACTATATTTGCAGCAGCATGCACAGTATCTTGAATAGCGGCTATCATGGTAGCAAGCTCTCAAAAAGTTTTAAAATATTTTATGTGCTATTTTTTCTGCTTGACTGACCTGAACTATTTTACTGTCATACACTTCCTGATACACTGAGGATCCTAAGACGAGGATACGTTTTTTTCAGTAAAACAAAATCTATCACGTTTGTCAAAGATCAGCAATGGAGAAAGGATTCCCTGTTTAATAAATGGTGTTGGGAAAACTGGCTAGCCATATGCAGAAAACTGAGCTGGACCCCTTCCTTATACCTATAGAAAAATTAACTCAAGACTTAAACATAAACATAAGACATAAAACCATAAAACCCCTAGAAGAAAACCTAGGCAATAACATTCAGGACATAGGCATGGACAAAGTTTATGACTAAACACCAAAAGCAATGGCATGACTAAAACACTGAAAGCAATTGCAACAAAAGCCAAAATTGACACATGGGATCTAATTAAACTATAGAGCTTCTACACAGCAAAAGAAACTATCGCCAAAGTGAACAGGCAACCTACAGAATGGGAGAAAGTTTTTGCAATCTATTCATCTGACAAAGGTCTAATATCTAGAATCTACAAGGAACTTAAATTTACAAGGAAAAAAATCATCAAAAAGTGGGTGAAGTAGATGCACAAACATTTCTCAAAAGAAGACATTTGGGTGGCCAAGAAACATGGAAAAAAGCTCATCATCAGTGGTCATTAGAAAAATGCAAATTGAAACCGCAATGAGATACCATCTCACGCCAGTTAGAATGGTGATCATTAAAAAGTCAGGAAACAACAGATGCTGGAGAGGATGTAGAGAAATAGGAACGCTTTTACACTGTTGGTGGGTGTGTAAATTAGTTCAACCATTGTAGAAGACAATGTGGTGATTCCTCAAGGATCTAGAACCAGAAATACCATTTGACCCAGCAATCCCATTACTGGGTGTATATCCAAAGGACTCTACTATAAAGACACATGCACACATATGTTTATTGCAGCACTATTCACAATAGCAAAGACTTGGAACCAACCCAAATGCTCATCAGTGATAGACTGGATAAAGAAAATGTGGCATATATATACCATGGAATACTATGCAGCCATAAAAAAGGATGAGTTCATATCCTTTGCAAAAACATGGATGAAGCTGGAAACCATCATTCTCAGCAAACTAACACAGGAACAGAAAACCAAACACTGCATGTTCTCATTCATAAGTGGGAGTTGAACAATGAGAACACATGGACACAGGGAGGGGAACATCACACACCAAGGCCTGTCAGGAAGTGGGGTGCTAGGGGAGGAATAGCATTAGGATAAATACCTAATGTAGATGATGGGTTGATGGGTGCAGCAAACCACCATGACACGTGTATATCTCTGTAACAAACCTGCATGTTCTGTACTTGTATCCCAGAAATTAAAATAAAATTAAAACAAAAATCTATATAAAGAGGCAAACAAAAAGAAAGGCAGGAAATTTGCATTTATAGAGTGCCTATGAGAAACCATGCATAATGCTGGATATTTTCAATATTCTATCTCTCTTAGGATATGTCAAATGAAATCTGCAATACCTTTGGTCTCTTTTGTCTAGACGCAACTGAGAAAGTATTTAGAGATATATCTGACCAAAGGAATCAAGAGGGGAATGAAATCAGCCTTTCTGTGGTGTCTGCTTGTCCAACTTTTCTCCCACAGGGCTAATTTTTTGTGCCTTCACCTGGCTGTCATTCCTACATACCCAAGGTCACTATGAATAATGAAATATTTAAATCTAGTCAGCCTCAGAATGGTGTTCTGGATGTGACCTCACAGTGAGTTTAACTGCTCAGCTCTGGTTAAGTAAAGATTACACTTAAGCCTTAATTCAATTTCTGATAGCTAAATGTAAACACACAGGAAACAGGAAATAAATTCATACCACACATGCCTCAGTGAGCTTGTCTCGGGGTGACCCCTCAGAACTGGGCCTCACTTGCTGGGGCTCTATCTATTGGCTGTGCCTCCTGTAGACCCAAGCTATTCAAATGGTGTTTTGGGAACAGGTACAGATGTACTGGGCTCTTGGGACTGCCAGGTGGGCCCTAGAGCAGCTGAAGTTCCCAGAATCAGCTGCTCTCCATCAGTAGCAGCCTTGTCAGCATACACTGGTGTGTCACATACAGCAGTCTATGTGGCACGAGATGTGAAGAAGTTGGAAAGCATGCTACAGTTTCTTGTCATTGCTGATCTCCTTTCCCTAAGGAGCACTTTTCACAAAGTATTGGTCCTTGACTAAGTCCTAGGCTTAGTCCTTTATTATTATTATCATTTTGATATGCAGATTGCTGTGGTGTGATCATAGCTTACCGCAGCTGCCAGCTCCTGGGCTCAAGTAGTCCTCTTGCCTTGGTGTCCTCAAGCTTTGGGATTATAGGCATGAACCACTGAGCCCAGCCTTACTCCCTGACTCTTTGAGAGTGTCAAAGGGAGATGCAATCTGGTGACTTTGTATGAAGAAATTGGCCTGGGAAAGGCAGGCAAGAAAGAAGTCCTGTGTGGTACCATATTAAAGATAACTTTTGACTAAAGGTTGATTAAACCAGATAAAATATTTTCATTCGTGATTATCAAAATCTTTGTGACATGTGCACCAGGAAAGAAAATCAATTCTCTAAACATTGCTCTCTAAATATATACAAATGCTTCTAGGAAAATTGTTAACTCCATTGTCTTTTGTTTTCTCACCTGTGATAGCTGTTAAACTGTCTAATCTGTCTAATTCTAACACTCCATAAATCCACATGAAAACATAAAAATATTGTTTGTATACTAAAATTTTATGTAGAAGAATAGTTTTTTTTTTACCCAAACTCTAAAAACCTTGGAAGATAATCTAGGAAATACCATTTGGAACATAGGATCTGGCAAATATTTCATGACAAAAGCAACTGCAACAAAAACAAAAATTGACAAATGGGACCTAATTAAACTAAAGAGCTTCTGCACACCATAAAAACTATCAACAGAGTAAACATACCATCTACAGAAAAAAGAAAATATTCACAAACTAGGCATCTCACGCAGGTCTAATAGCCAGAATCTATAATGAATTTTAACAAATGACCAAGCAAAAAACAAACAACCCAATTAAAAAGTGGACAAAGGATATGAAAACTTCTCAAAAGATGACATATATGTGGCCAACAAACAAGTAAAAAATGCTCAACATCACTAATCATTGGAGAAATACAACCCAAAACCACAGTGAGATACCATCTCATACGAGTCAGAATGGCTATTACTAAAAAGAAAAAAGAACAGTTGCTGGTGAGGCTGCAGAGAAAAGGGAATGCTTATAAACTGCTGGTGGGAATGTAAATGAGTTTAGCCATTGTGGAAAGCAGTTTGGCAATTTCTTAAATAACTTAAAGCAGAATTACCGTTTGAGTCAGTAATCTCTTTATTGGGTAGATACATAAAGGAATAGAAAGTATTCTACTACAAAGACACATGCATGCATATGTTCATTGTAGCACTATTCAAGATATCAAAGACATGGACTCAACTTAAATGCCCATCAATGATAGATTGGATAAACAAAATGTGGTACATATACACTATGGAATACTATGCAGCCATAAAAAAGAATGAGATCATGTTCTTTGCAACATGGATGGAGCTAGAGGCCGTTATCCTAAGTGAAGTAACAGGAGTAGAAAATCAAGTAACAGATATTCCCACTTATCAGTGGGAGCTAAACATTGAGTACATATGAACACAAAGAACGGAGCAACAGACACTGGGGCCTACTTGAGGGTGGAGTTGGAGAGTGGGGTGAGGATGGAAAAACTGCCTATCAGGTACTGTGCTTATTATCTTGTGGCTATGTAATCTGTATACGTAGTCTCCATGATGTGCAGTTTGCCTGCATAACAAACCTGCATGTGTACCCCTGAACCTAAAATGCAAGTTAAAGAAAGAATGGTTTTTAAGTGACACTAGGGTCTTTAATTGAATTGATTGTATTGAATTGAGACAAATGATGTCCTAGGAGGAAATAGTGGCTTTCTGCTTACCTCCAGTGGTGATCATTATGAAAAGCATTAATATTTTCCTATAATTTCCTTCTTGAAAAATTGTGAAAAATTAAGGGTTCATTTTAATCATTCAGCACCTTGTATATCACATTATTCATTTGTATTTAGCATCTAAATTAAATGCATGCATTATCACAGGTAAGTGCATTTGTTTTACATCTTGTATGACATACTGTGATATTAGCATTTATAAAACATAAATAGTGATGACACGTGTGTTTATTTTCTCCAGCTCAGAAAGAAGCTGGAGCAAATGAAACGGGATCTCAGCGCACAGCCTCATCTGCTGCCTGCCTGCCTGCAGCAAGACCACCTGCCAAATTGGGAGCCATCATTACTGCGAAGCTTAAGGCTGAGTTTAATAAGATTGGCAAGAACTTATGAGCTCCTGGGAAGGAAATATCCACAGGCAAAAGCCAGACCTTCTCTTCTCACCAGCCAGCATGAGGTACCACAGGGCATTCCATTTAATACAACTGGAAAGGGAGTTCCAGCACTCTGATTTCTTAAGCCTCTGCTCACCATTGCAGGGACATCTCCTTCCAAGCTCTCTTTAGATTCACGAGGTACTAAATTTGAGATGATGGGCACTTCATTTATTTTCTCAACAACCGTTCATCTGGCATGTGTTACACGCTATGTGCACAGTGATGAGAAAGACAGGGCCCTCCACTGTAGAACCTTGTGGTCAAGTCAAATAGGAGAGGTGGTGGGATCCAGAGGCAAATTAAAGTAGCCTCTTGATATGGTTTCTCTCTGTGTCCCCACCCAAATCTCATCTTACTTGTACTCCCATAATTCCCACATGTTGTGGGAGGGACCTGGTGGGAGAGAATTGAATCTTGGGGACGGTTCTCCATACTGTTCTCATGGTAGTGAATAGGTCTCATGAGATCTGATGATTTGATAAGGGGAAACCCATTTCACTTGGCTTTCACTCTCTCTCTTGCCACCACCATGCCACCTTCCACGATTGTGAGGCCTCCCCAACCACGTGGAGCTGTAGGTCCAATAACCTTCTTTCTTTTGTAAATTGCCCAGTCTCAGGTATGTCTTTATCAGCAATGTGAAAACGGACTAATACAGTCCTCAAGTCTTGGCTCTGTCATTTGGACATTATTGTCTACAAAAAAACAGAATCAGTGGAAATTATCAGCAAGGGAGTGATGTACTAAAAGCAGTTAACTAGGAATGATTGGTTTACAGGGTGTTTGCTTCCATCTACTGCAGTTTTTTCACTTTCTCTGTGCCTGGAGTGCAAACAAGGCTGAACAGGGGGTGAGGGAAGATGTGGGTATGTAACTATTGCAGAGGCACAAAAGCAAAACAATGGCATAAAAGGACGAAAGACAGAGGGCGGCTGCTACTACTTGGTTTGCCTCTTTGTTAATGTAAGTCTGAGGTGAGAAATTAGGCAGAGTGTATCTGGTTTACATTGAGCTCTGAAGGTGTGCACACAGTTTAGGCAGCTGCAAATTCCAAAAATCAATCTCAGTAAATTGGAGAAATAAACATCTGTAAGACAAATTACAAGCCAAGCCATGCCGCTTCAGGGCCAGTGCTGGGCAATCTGTGGGAAATTTCCTGGGTTAATCTGTTGAGGTCATTGCAATGCTCCTCCCCTAACCTCGTACAAACTCATCAATCCCCTGCAGTGGAGTAAGGATGCTTGGCCTCTTGTGGGACTAGAATGGCCAATCCCTGGGACGTAGTGTAACTTCAGTTCTCAGGAGAAGTGAAGAAAGGCAGAGAGACACAGGGATCATACAGCACACCTGCCTCCAATTAGCTAAATATGAGACAAAATTTTCCTTTAGGTTCCCAGTTCCATAATTGTTGTTTTTCTAATTCACCTGCTTTACAAGGGTTTTCTCAGAAGTTTACTCTTAAGGCAGCAGCTGGTGATGTGCAATGGAGAGAGGTAATCCTCCTACTAAAGGAAAGGAAACACTTGTAACACACTGGATTTCCCATAGCCAGTGGACGTCAGATGGAAAGAGCCTTGGGTTTTGTCACTACCCCAGTTGTCCCCTGATGGATAAAATCTGCCGTCAGGAATATTGTCCCAACCTTGAGACAATATCACTTGCCCAAAATAGTATTTCACCAAAACCAAAATACTTTTGCATAATGTTTTTATCTTATCTAAGCATGTGTATATCTAGAGTAATCAACTGAGAATCAGAAAGAAAAGGTATTTTATAGAGAAGAAAACTGAAGTTGTGATTTTTCTTAGGGGATGATATATGGTTATAGAGGCACACATATTTAATTGTGGTAATTTATACATAACAAAATCTGTCCTTTTAATCATTTTGAAGAGCATGGTTCAGTGGCATTAAGTACATTCACTTTGTTGTACAACTGTGACCACTATCCATCTCCAGAACTTTTTCATCATCTCCGTCTTAGTTTGTTTTGTATTGCTATAATGGAATACCAGAGGCTGGTAAATTTATAAAGAAAAGAAACTTGTTTGGTTCACATTTCTGCAGGCTGTACAAGCAAAGCACCAGCATCTGCTTCTGGTGAGGCCTCAGGAAGCTTTTACTCGTGGCAGAAGGCAAAGGGGGAACAAGAATGTCATGTGGTGAGAGGGGAGACAGAGAGAGGGGGAAGGGGCCAAGCAATTTTTAACAACCAGGTCGTGTGTGGACTCATATCCACAGAAAGGGCATCACGCTATTCATGAGGGATAACCCCCATGACCCACACACCTCCCACCAGACCCCACCTCTAACACTGTGGGTTACATTTCAACGTGCAATTTGGAAGGGACAAATATCCAAACTATATGAATCCCCAACAATTGTTTTCATTATTTCACAAATGTGATCCACACATAAATATGAGATTCTATAGTAGAATCTCAACCTGACCATCATTTTCAACAATTCAGGTACACAAAGAGTCTTGGCCCCTTTATGCAAGAAGAAAGTGATGATGACAATGTCTTACCTGAACTTTGGCATGAAGCTCCCGCAACTGCTTCACACTGTGTCCTCCTCTCCTCTGTGACCCTCTCTAAGGGTGACGGGAAGCAATAGGGTTCTGAAGAGTTAAAACAAGTAGTGTTGAGATAGGGAAGAGAGAGTGGTATTAAGGAAAGTGGCACCAGACTGGCTTCCTCTGAGTTTCAGGGCTTTGGCACAGCCACTGTGGAAAACAGTATGGCAGTTCCTCAAAAAGTTCGACAGCATTACTATATGATCCTGCAATTACACTTTTGGGCATATACTCAAAGGAATCAAAAGCAGGAACTTGAAGAGATATCTGTACACACATGTTCACAGCAGCATTATTCACAATAGCCAAAATGTGGAAGCAGGCCAAGTGTCCACTTAGTGAATGGATAAATAAAATGTGATCTGTACTGTACATACAAAGAAATATTATTCAGTGTATTAGTCTCATGTTGCTAATAAAGACATACCTGAGACTGGGTGATTTATAAAGGAAAGAGGTTTAACTGGCTCACAGTTCAGCATGGCTGAGGAGGCCACGGGAAACTTACAGTCATGGTGGAAGGGGAAGCAAACACGTCCTTCTTCACATGGCAGCAACAAGGAGAAGTGCCAAGCAAAAGTGGGAAAAGCCCCTTATAAAACTATCAGATCTCATGAGAACTCATTCACAATCATGAGAACAGCAGTGTGGGAGTACCTGACCCTGTGATTCAATTACCTCCCACTGGCTCCTTCCCACAACACGTGGGGATTATGGGAACTACAATTCAAGATGAGATTTGGGTGGGGACACAGCCAAACCATATCATTCAGCCTTAAAAATGAGGGAAATTCTGACATATGGATGAACCCAAAGATATTATGCTAAGTGAATAAACCAGGTATAAAAGAACAAGTATTGTATGATCTCACTTATTTGAAGTACCAAGAATAGGCAAATTCATAAAGATAGAAAGTAGAATAGCGGTTGCCAGGGGATGTGTGGGGGCAGGAAGGTTAAGGGAATGGGAGTTATGGTTTAATGGGTACAGAGTTTCTGTTTGGAATGATTTAAAAGTTTTGGTGATGGATGACAGTGATATTTGCCCCACAAAGTGAATGTACTTAATGCCAATGAACTGTATACTTAAAAACCATTGAAATGGTAGATTTTATGTTATGTATATATTGCCACAATTTTTAAAAGTCAAAAAAATTGTTGGACCATGAACAAAGATCGAATTGGCATAGTTCTGGGGAGAATAAGTTATCCCAGTGTAGCTGCTGTGAGGTTACACTGTACATAAGTTGTAACTACCATATAAGACTGTGGCAATGTGGCAATGTAAGTAATGTATGCAAAGCACACACACACACACACACACACACACACACACACCACGGTATATATATATACCGTGGTGTGTATATATATATGTATATATATATATACACTAGTATATATGTGTGTGTGTATATATATATATATACACAAACACTACACACACACACACACACACACACATACACACACCCCATATATATATACCGGCATATATATATATATATATATATACCATAAAATACCACTCAGCCATGAAAAAGAACAAAATAATGTCTTTTGCAGCAACTTGAATGGAACTGGAGGACATTAGTCTAGGTAAGGTAACTCAGGAATGAAAAGCAAATACCACATGTTTTCACTTATAAGTGGGAGCTAAGCTATGTGTACTCAAAGGCAGACAGAGTGGTATAATGGACATTAGAGACTCAGAGTGGGGAGGGTGGGAGAGGAGAGAGGCATGAAAAACTACCTGTTGGGGTAGTACAATGTATACTACTTGGGTGACAGGTACACTAAAATCCCAAACTTCACAACTATATAATTCATCCATGTAACCAAAAAACACATGTTCCCCTAAAGCTACTGAAATAAAACACTTAAAAAATTAAAAAATGTACATACATTGAAGGAAAAAAGAAGGAATAACATTTTCACTCATAAGGTCCAATTGGCAGCAAGAGAGGGCTCTGTTCCAGGTGGTCATTCAGGGACCCAGGCTTCTTTCACCTGCAGTTCTTCATCTCCAGGGCCTGTCCAGAATCCTTCTTTACATGTATTAATACTTGCCACTTAGGAGGAAGAGAGTGAGGATGCCAGGCTAGGGCTGGAAGTTATATACGTCTTTTCAACTGCATCCCCCTGCCTGAACTCCAGCTTGTGGTCATGCCTATTGCTAGTGGAGACTGGACATGCAGATGAGCTGTGAGCCCAGAAGATCTTGGAAATAACTCAGTAGCCTAGGCCAGGGTCCACTCTTCTGATCACTGTTACTCATTTTTCTTTTCCACATGGAATAAACTTAATCTCCCCACGGGCAGCAACAAAAAGACCCCCACCCAATCACAGAAGTTCAGGATCTCTGGGTAAATAGCACTCTTCTCTGTCAGGCCCCTACGCAGCTTCTTATGATCCAACAACCTATGAATTTAAAATACAGGTTCTCTGCCTCCACACTTCCCAATATACAATTGTGAGTCAGACATAGGAGAACAATGACATTCTCATTCAGAAGAGGGAAGAACAGGAAACGGAGAAGCTACTTGTTCATAGTGATTTTGAAATTGTGCCAGACAGGCTCCCTGCCCTGGGAGCAAGAAAGATTCCTTGATTAGAGCAGATTCTGCTCAATGGAAGGAATTCCTGTGTCTATTTTACTTCATGGCAACATCTGAAATAGGTATTGATGAGTTCGTATTACCTGGGGTTGTTTTAAAATAGAGTGTAATAATGTTTTTAAAAATAACTTATAGTAAGGTCAACATATCACAAAATGGTTACCACTGAAAAAGCAGTATGTTATTTACAGTTCCTGAGAGGCGTGGGGATACCATGCAGGGTGGGGGCATGGGGATATATGGAAACACCAGGGTCAGTCAGGAGACAGAGGGAGGTAGGGAACCATGGGGAAGAGCTTTTCTTCTGGTTTCTGCAGAAAGAACCTGGCAAGACAAGGTAAGCAGGCTTAGGATTGGCTAGTTTGAATAATTTCGGTGGGCTCTGGTACATAAGGGCGGGTCCTACTGGTCTGGCACCTGGCCAGGGCACAAGGATAGTGGCCTAGGGTGTGAGAACCCCACAGAGGAAGTGGTTGGGAGTATGGGCTCTGGACTGATTGCTTTGCATATGAAAGGTGCACTCTCTCTCTCTCTCTCTCTCTCTCTCTCTCTCTCTCTCTCTCTCTCGCTCTCTCTCTGAATTGGTTAACCCAGGAGGGGCAATCCCTTCAGAGTCAGTAAAGCCCAAAGATGTTAAAGCATAAAATACAGAAAATTTAAAAACAAAATTAATACAGGGGACTCCCCAGCTTTTATAGTCTAGTGGCTGCTCACACAAATTTGGAGCCCTCTGTGGTCTTCTTGTTTCCAAGGCAGAATAGTTCCTTTGAATATTTAATAGCTTCTGATGGTCCTCTTCCAGCCGGTCCCACGTGTGGCAGCCTCACAGAGGGGGTCCCCAAGGCGGGCCCCTCACACCTGACATTTCCCTGTGCCTCCTCACCACCGCTTTCTTCATGCAACTTGATGGTGACTCCCTATGTGCAACTTAAAAAAGAAAAAAGCCTTTGGTGATTGGATTTTTGCCACAAACAAAATCACTTTGTTTAACTGAGAAGGTTGACTAGACCTTTCCAGTCTTAACATTTGCTATTTGGGGTCCTGAAATCCTCAATTTTTCTACCTTGGAGGTCTTTTATTTGTGGCCTTTCTCATTTCTCCTCTAACTTCTAAAAAGAAAAACAAGTCAGTTGTTGTCAGAGGTCATCTCCCTTGTGGGATCTGCGAGAACAAAGTAGATACCACCTCGTCAACTAAGACGGATGCCCATGGTCAAGAAAACAAAAGTTACCTGCAGGTCGAGGGCTCAGGGCACGGCTGGTGTAGTAGATTTCTAAATTTCTATGGCTACAAGAGAACTAACACTCTGGATTCACTTCCTAACAAGGGGAGCTGTGAGACCCCTCCTAATCCAGCTTTACAACCCAGGCCACTACAACTCTGGGCAGAGGAGGAGCCTTACAAACACTCCTTCCTGATCAGCACTGGTAGACTTCATGCCTGTCTCAGCAGCTCACAGAGGCTGCACAGTCTTTGTGTCCTGCAGTTCAACTCTTGATGTAAAGGAGCCGAATTCCACTTCATTTTAATGCTAAAACCCCGCCCCAAAGTGAACATGGGATCTATATTACATATATGATTACCTGTTGTGCCTGAGCTTGTCTCCTCTCATAAATATATAGAGCTTTTCCCCCAAACCTGCTGAATATGTATGACTCTATTATTAATACAGACCCTGTGGGGCATGAAAACCAACCTGCCCCTTCCCTCCTAAAAGCACCTCTAGCTCATACCAGAGACTCTGCCTTCCCAATAAAGCTCCTCTTTCTACTATTGGACCATCCTGGCGGTCTTTTGGATGACACTTGTATTACCGTATTAAAGGCATCTGTAGATTTACTTGATCACTTTAGCTTCTACCACTGCTTTTCCTGGAGCTACGGGCTCAGGGGGCCATAGAAGGTCTCCTTTCTAAGACATTTAAGGTAACAGGCTTGCCGATTATTTGCCGTGACTTAACAGGGCTTGCTAGCCATCCAGCCTGCTTGATCTACGGCACCCCACACCTGTTACCCAACCACTAAGCCACTGTCACATACTCAAGTGTTTTATACGGCAGCACCTCACTTTAAGCCATCAATTTTTAAAAACCTCTTATGGCAACGCTCACCACTGATATAACAGATAAACCTCTACTTTCAGTGGTTTAACACCAAAGAATTGTATTTCTGGTTCATGAAGAGCAAAATGGCAATAGAGTGGTGAGGGGGGCTTGCTCTATTCAAACTTTTTCTATCGTGGATTACTACGGCCTTCAGGTCCTCTTCTGGGTTCTCGGCCTCTGATCAACCAACAAAGAAGGAGGCACAGAGGGTCACATGCCTGGCCTGTACGAGCAGGCCTAGAAGTGGTGGGCTTCACTTGTGCTCACATCCTTCTGGCCCAAACCCAGTTGCGTGGCACATCTCTCTTGAAGCAAACCTGTGAAACATGGCAACTGAAAGCCCGTTGAGTGACCCAGCAGCCCCGATTCCCAAAGAGCAGCACATGCAGAGTGGATTCACTCTTCCCTCACATCTTCACCAACACCAAGTACCATTTAAAAGAAACTCTGTGATGCGCTAAAGTGATATTTCAGATGTTTCCATTCGCATCTTCTTCGATTTCTTTATAAGCTTGAACATATTTTCATCTGTTTACTGGTCAGTTTTATGTCTTCATTTATGAGTTACTTGTTTCTGTTTTGTATTTGTTTTTCCACTAGGGAATTCTTATTTCATTAATCTATTTATAGGCAGGTTTTGTATATTAAAGATATTAAACTTTGCCTCTAGGAATAAGATTTTCTTTCAGCTTGCTTTTTTTTTTTTTTTTGCAGAGACATTTAATTGTCTTGGAATGTATGTTGGTGTGTGATATAAAGTTGGGAATCCATTTTTCCCCCAAATTCTTAGACTTTCTCTCCCAAATATTAGCATCATTTATTGAAAAATTAATTTTTCCCTCAAAAGGCTAATTGCTAAATATATGGCTTTCATCACCGAGGACCAAATGATACAAGAAGACTGATGCAGTCAGCTACCCATGCTGAAATTCTCCTCCGAAAACATTCCCTGAAAGCCCCGGTTAGCACTGTCATTTTAAATTTCAAAAAACAAGATATTACCGTACAGCACCTGCAGTTCTGTTGAGAAGTGTTGCCCATGCCCAGCTAACCAACCTGGAGCTGCTTAAAGGGGATCCCAGGACACACCCATCACCCACAACCTCTGCTGTGGTCCATACTGCAGGTATCATTTCTTAAGCTTGACGCCATCTGCTCTGAGTCTCTCAGCTACTGACCAATAGTCCATTTGCTCTTGTACTACTAGTTTTGCTTTGTTGCTTAGTGTTGATGTTCTCATCAAAACCTTCGCTCCCCTTGGTAAGAATTCTGTTTTTCCCCCTATTTGTGAATCTTCCTGATTTAGCTTGTCCCCAAGATGTTCCCACTTTGGCCAGATGGCCCTCTCGCTCATTTCTTCCTTGTGCCCTGAAAGGAAGTCAATGACATTTTCCCACTACTTTCTTCATTTATGCTACTATCAGAACTTCTATGTCATAGGAACAGAGGTTAGAGCTTTAAGAGGTCTTAGAGACTATATATTCCCACCCCTCATTTAGCAGATGAGGAAACTGAGATGACTTAGTTCAGAGCCACAGATCTAATTACTGTTAGGACCATGATACACACCACACCTGGGACTCTTACCTCTTAGTGCAGTGTTCTTTCTGAATCTCTATCATGTTCCATATCCCGAATTGGCTTTTTGGTATAGGAACATAGCTGAACTAGCAAAGGTTCAGCTGTGTAAACATCCGAGTGCCCCTGTTATGACCAAATACTCCTACTTAATCAGAATTGCTCATATAAAGAAGGCATTATGCATTAGAATATAATCAATAAATGTGTCTAAAAAGGGAAACTACAGAGGCAATACTAGGATTCTCCGCTATCATTACCTTTCAGATCAAGAAGAGACAGTTGGGAAGAAAGGAGCAAAATTCAATGCCTATGAAATATAAATGAGATTATTTATAAATTCATTACATGTCATCCATGTTGAATATCATTAACATTTTAACTTTATCATACAAATAAATGCACCAACTCAACAATTTATGAATTAGAAATCCAATTAGCTTTTCTACTTTCTTACTCAGAACATTATATTAGAAGCCCTTGGGGAATCTTTGTAGATATGCAAGTGAGAAGGTGAAAATTTTTCTTTCTGCTCTGAGGAGCATGTAACCCCAGGCATGTTTCCAGCGTTGCTTTAAGAGAGTCAGCTAGAGCTGGCCATTGGTAAGTGTCGCCTGGTGTCACTGCAGACAGCCGTACAGAGCAAGCTGACATCATGGTACGTGCATGTGAGTCCAGGGAGCTACATGTCTCTTTGTCTGAGTATGTCTCTGAGTCTCCCACTTTTGGTGTCATGTCAAACTTCTTTGCTTATAAATATTGTGAATATATTTTCTGATTCTTGGTCAGGGTATATTACACCAAGGCTTCCTTGGTTTCGTATCATTGGCCAGGACTAAGAAGTAGGCTTTTAGAAGTTGTGATGGCCAAGATGGAGGGCATATGTAAGTAGATGAGAGTCACAAGACATTCACAACAATGGCCAGCATTACTGAGGGTGGCCTTTCATGGAAGCCAACAAGAAATAACATGAAGAGGAAGTAATTTAACTTAGTAGAAAGAAAATATCTCTCAAGGGCCCAGAGACTCAGTCCAGGGAAAAGCCAAAGAGTGTTGCCAGGATATTAGGATTAAGTCAAAAGAGAAAAAAAAGGAAATATCTGAGAATGGAACCAGCGATTTCTCTCTTTTCCTCTGCTGACCTCGTGATTGTCACATAGCATTTTTTCTCTAAATTAAACATCTTAATTCTATGTTAAAAGCATTCCTAAAACACTTTCTTATGTGGCAGTTACAGATGTAATTGTCTCACATTTTTAAGACTAGAAGTTTTTGGATTTGCTCATAATGACAGCAACAGAATAAAGTAACAATCAATGACCTACAAATACAGTCAGCCCAGATAATAAATAACCAGGCTAAAAGAGTCTGAAAGCGTTTGCTCAGGAAGCTGGGCAGGAAATTGAAGTCAAATCTATGAGGTTACAGCCCTCCCTTTTTCCAACCAAGCTGAACCAGCAATGTTTCCACCTGAAACAGATCTGCTCAAGTCTTCCTGGTCCCAGACAATACGAGAAGCAAAATAAGAAAAACAATTTGGAGAGAAGGAAATATTGTAACAGAAAAATTCAATTTCCAAAAGATGGTATTCCTTTGGCAAGTGCTACCATGGGGAGCAATATAGCTATGTTGGCATGACATTGGCCCACGGGGACCATCCTTCCTATGGAAAGTTGATGGGCTAAGTGCATTGGCCTCAGTAGGACCTGAGTTGTTCATAGCTGCAGGTTGCAAAAGGAATAAAAAAACACGCTTGTTTTAGTATATGTGCTATTACATATGCATGAGTAATATTACATATTACATATCACTCATGAATATGAAGTACACAGATTGCATGATCCAGTAAACTGTACCAAAGATAACAGATAGTCTAAAGATTCCAAATTTAGAGATGATTAATCATTTGTGCATTTAAAAATGATATGCATGTATATTTATTTATTTATTAACATTTATCTCTTTATTTATTTTTTTTTTTACTTTTAGAGACAGGGTCTCACTCTTACTCAGGCTGAAGTATATTGGTGCAATCATATAGCTCACTGCAGCCTCAAACTCCTGGGCTCAAGCGATCCTCCCACCTCAGCCTCCCGAGTAGCTAGGACTACAGACATGCCACCACACCTGGCTGATTTTTTTTACGTTTTTTGTAGAGACAAGGTCTTGCTATGCTGCCCAGGCTGGTCTGGTAGAACTCCTGAACCTTAAGAGATCCTCCTGCCTCAGCCTCCCGAAGTGCCGGGATTATAGGCGTGAGCCACTACGCTTGGCCACAATTATATTTATCAGCAACTTTTCAAGAGTACATCTATTACATATAATAATTTTCAGCCATGCACACCCGATTATGTTTTAGCAAAATTAATTCTATAATGTATAACGAAATAAATGTATTACCTCACCCAGTAATTTTTAATGATAATATGTAGAGATTTACACAAATGAGATTGTTTCACTGCCATCTCTTCCCCTTGAAAGATCAGTAATGAGATCATTGTGATATACAATAGGATTTAAAGAGATATTAAGTCAGACTTCTTTGTGTTCCTAATATATGTACAGGTGGCCCCTGGCTAGAATGCCACAATTCTTGCCCCAGGTCGAGCCCTAAGTCATGCTGTCATCTGAGTAGGATCAACACAACTCATAAGCAACTGTCTCTAAAGTGACTTAAGAGCTTCTCAACAGGCTCACAGTCCCTAAACCATCTCCATCATCTTGCCACAAGCTTTGAACTAACACCATGACTTTATCACGTCAGAACCTTGCTAACACTGGCATATAAACCCATTCGCTATTTAGCATAATTAAGTTTGCATTCCATAGCAAGCTTGGCCCTAAGAGGATAAGATGGGAGGAAGACTCAACCCAGAGTGCTTGGCAGAGAAGAGAAGGGGAGACCTGAGGAAGTGAAAGGTGTGGGAGGGAATGGTTGGATAAGGCAGAACAACAAATGTGCTTGCGTAAAGAAGAGAAAAGCAGGACCCAGAAGGCGGGAAACAGAAGCTACGCAAACCCCTGACTTGGAACAGGTCCAGGACTGGGCCATGGCTATCGATGTAGCCACAGTAGGTATACCTTTTATGGCATGGATGTGGAAACTGTTACAGGATCCTTCTGACCACACTGTTCTGTGAATTGTTCAGATAGAGATACATTTAAAATGCAAACAGATCCAGTTACCAGCATTTGTTTCCCTCTGTTCGTAATTCTCTTCTCTCTACGTCTCAGCATGGATTTTCCTTCCAGAAAATCTATCCTGTCTTCGCCCGTTTGGCTTTTTGGGAAAGGGGAAGGAGAGATGAAGCCACTTTTAAAAACATAACTTGATTCAAATAAATATAACAGTTGTTTAAGCTTTTCAGCATCTATACGACCCTCGGTGTGTCCTGATCTTCCCCAGTAATTGATATCAAACTGAACAAGTGGGATCACTATTTCTTTTGACCCCCTCCTTTTCTCTCCTTTTAATATTTCCACCAAAAATACTGGGCATCTTCTTTCAGAACCATCTCTAACTTTATTTATTTAAAATAGCATTAATAGCACCACGGTGCCATTTCCAGACACTGTTCTAAATGGACGGTAGAGCCTAACCAATTCCTCATATCCCCCAGGGGCATGTCTACACCTGCTCAGGATGGCACTTAGATGTTCCAAGGCGTCATGCTTCTGCTTGTGCCAGGAGTTATTTTCAGAAGGTTTCTATTGCTTCCTCTTTGTCTGTATTTGGCTTTTCATTTCTATTGTGGAAGACGGGTTTGAAGAATGAGTTCAATATCTCAGCCGTTTCAGACCCATCATTAATTTCATGCCCAGGCTGATTCATTTGTGGACCTGTTCTCATTTCAGTATCTCTTTTCCCCTGGTGAATTAGTCAAAAGCTCTTCTATCCTTTTAACCATGTTTATAGAATTATCTTTGCCACTACTTTGCAAGTCACACATGTTTTTCTTCTGTTCATAATTCTCTCTACATCTCAGCATGGATTTTCCTACCAGAAAATCTATACAAATTGTTCCCCGAATCGCAACAGGTATTTCAAGGCTCTTTATGTTTTCTCTCCTTGGTAGAATTGTGATATTTCTGACCTTGATTGTTCTAGTAGACAGTTCAGTCTTCCTCACAGGCTTTGGTTGCTTCCTTTGCTTGTTTGGAAGGTGGCAGATCCCTGCTTCGAATCTGTTCTCCCGGGAGAGGGTTAGAACTGTGGATGCTGCCTATGCCACCTGTTCTCTTGGGACAGCCAGCAATTTTGAGAAGTCAGGCCCTGCTTGATGGCTGTCGGAACAGCAGGGTGGCTCTGCCCTGAAAATCACCGTGGAGGCTCTCCCTTCTAACTCTGGAATGAAGAGGCCTGAATAGCAAGGGTGTTTGTCTGTTGTGTTCTCTGACCTCTTCTTTTCCCACTGTCTATAAAGATACAGAAGTCACAACTGGTTACAAGGATCCAATTTAACTTCGGTATCCCTAAGGCAGAATCAAGACAAAATGGAGAGAAATGTCGATCAAATCTATCACCAGCCTTTTCCTTTGTCCCTCTCAAGACATCTCCAGCCCCTGGGGGTCCAGCATCTTGTTCTGGTCCCCTAAGTGTCTGGTCATAACTTTTCACAAGCACACTGCCCAGGTCTGCCATCCCAGAGTATGCTGCTCCTTTGGGACATCTCTACCCTGCTGTGATTACTATCTTAGAAGGAGCTGAGCTTAGTTGCTTCTCAGAAGAGACTGGCCAGCCCACACTGACACTGTTTGAGGTCTCTGAGCCTCCTCTAATGCTTCTTAAAAAATAATGATGTCCTCTGTTACCCCTGCCACCCCCTAAGGAATAACTCTGGTCAAATGGTAGGCTGTTGGCTGGGCACTGTGGGCTCATGCCTATAATCCCAGCAATTTGGGAGGCCGATTTGGGATGACCACTTGAGGCCAGGAGTTCTAGACCAGCCTGGCCAACATAGTAAGACCCATCTCTACAAAAAATTTAAAACATTAGCTGAGTGTGGTGGTGCACACCTTTAGTCTTAGCAGGAAGATGCTTGAGCCTGGTAGGTTGAGGCTGCAGCAAGTCATGACAGCATCACTGACCTCCAGCCTGGGCAACAGAACAAGACCCTGTCTCTAAAACCAACAAAGACAGTTGACTCAATTTACTCAACAGCCTAAGTTGAAAGATACAAATGAAGTATCAGCAACATGGCAGATTTGGTGGGGAGTGGAAAACAGAGAGAATTCACACACTGAAAAGATTACAAAAGAGGAAATGGTGAGTTGGGAAAGATTAAAAATAGCAGCGAGGTGGATGATGCAGTAGGAGCCATGTTTCTTGCATTACAGGTTGACAGAGAAAAACAGGCGTCCTCAGCCTTTGACCCCCAGAGTCGGGGAGGGGCTTCCCCTGGCAGCTGGTCTTCCTCCTTCCACCCCAGGCCTCTCATCCTCTTGGACGTGTGAATGGGCCACCCTGTCTTCCAGTCCCACACTGTCACTGCTCTCCATCCCCCTCAGTCTCAGGACTGGCTCCAAGGAAAACTTCCTTTTGCTCCTGATATGGTTTGGCTATGTCCCCACCCAAATCTCATCGTAAATTTTAGCTCCCATAATTTCCACGTGTTGTGGAAGGAACCCAGTGGGAGATAATTGAATAATGGGGGCAGTTTCACCCATACTGTTTTCATGATACTGAGTAAGTCTCACAAGATCTGATGGTTTCATAAGGGGAAATTCCTTCGCTTGGTTCTCATTCTATCTTGCCTGTGGCCAGATAAGATGTGCCCTTTGCCTTCCCCCATGACTGGGAGGCCTCTCCAGCCACATGGAACTGTCAGTCCTTTAAACCTCTTTGTCTTCATAAATTACCCAGCCTCAGGTATGTCTTTATCAGCAGCATGAAAACAGATTAATACGGCTCCTCTTTCAAAAGCCTGGGAAGAGGTGTGGTTTGCTCCAGCACCTCAGAGCTCCCTGTGTGGGCCCTGGGGACCCTTCCAGCTAGACATGGGCTGAGCACTCCAGATTCATCACCTCATTTAATCACTTAATCCTCACAAAAGCTGGCAATAAAGATGATGACATGAGGTGTACAGATCTGGGTGATTTGCCCAAGATCCAACAGCTGGTAAGGGGTTAACCATTGTGTGTGCATCCATGAGTGTGCAGTTCCAACAATCCTGCCTCCATTCCCCTTTGGTGTGTTTGGCATGATGTCATCAGGGCAAGAGATGGGGTTCTGGGTGGCGTGCTCAGCTCCAGGTCCCTATCCACATTTCACACCAACTAAACACCATTTATTATTCATTCCACCTTAAGGGATTGACATGACTTTTCTGAGATAATAACTACAGGAGGTAGAAAATAAGAACTGATGTCTCGCAATCACTGGCCTAAGAGCCTGAGGTCATTACATAAGCAGAGAGGAACTTTGATATTATTTTCAAAGAAGACTACCACAGAACTCATAAGAAGAGTGATACCCATGTGTTACTGAAACTGCCTCTGCAAAGATGATAACAGTGAAAGAAATACAGCATGGCTGACCCCATTTTGCCTCTAGCCTCACAGACTGGCTGCCTTCACTCATTTCTGGGCATAAGGCAAGATACCTACAGAGGAATTTCGTTTGTAATTTAATTTTGAAGCAAAGATAACAGTTCTTCCCTAAAGCTGCTCCCATCCTTGTTTGGGAGCCAAAATCACCTTTGTAAGATGAATAAAAGGTCACCAGACTAGGATCATGGGAGAGGCCCGAATTCTGCTACATGTAGGCATAGTTCCTATAAACGCTTATTGCTCAGGAGTCATGTGGCCAGAGGTCTGCTCCTATAGATAACATTAGTATTGTAGAACCTAACATTGATCTTTCAAGATATTTTTCAGACCTTTGCATTTTGGCAACTGACTGACCCCCACCTGGACGCACTGAATTGACTTATGGGTCAACCAGTTCTGTGGCCCCTTCCAGAGGCAGACACAGCACATGAGGGCTGTTTTCCACACCCTTATGATTACATCCCCAGCTGGTCAGAAGCACCCGTTCCCTAGTCCCCTGCCATCAAACTATCCTTGAAACACCTTAACATCTGAGCCTTCAGAGAGACTGATTTGAGTGATAACTCCTGTTCATCTATATGGCTGGCCTTGCATTAAGTAAACTCTTTCTTGACTGCAATACTACATTCTCAGTGAACTGTTTTTTTCTGTGCAGTGGGCAGGAAAAACCTGTCAAGTGAGCCTCCCAAGTGCCCAGCACTGTGCCTGAGTTAACTGGGATCCTCAGGATAACTTTGCCAGGGAATTATTGCCTGCCCTACAGCTGACTGAGCCTAGGTGCAGAGAGGTTACATGCCTTGTCAGGGCCACACAGCTAGGAAGAAGCTGAGCCTGGATTCAGGCTGCGCCAGTTTGAATCCAAGTAAACAACATTCTTCCTCTCCCAAAACGCACTTTATCGCTGTTGAAGTAGCAAGAATGGGTTCAGGAACTTACCGTAGGAAACATGCCCAGACTATGAACAGTTGCCCAAGAATAAGAGTGAAGAGGAAGAGTCATGGGTGAGGGTGGGAGCCAGAGTGGAAGGAAGAGGATTAACATCCTTCTGAAACAGTTAAAAAAGAGAATGTGCCTATTAGACAGCTGTCTGATGGCACAAAACCGTCACCAAGATCAACCTGGCTAACTCAGGTCCCCCAAACTCTTCCTCACCTTACTGTGTGAGTATAAATGACTGTTGTTCTGACCTTGTTTGGTAAGACCTGGAGGAAGCAAACAAACAAAACAAGCAGATAAAACAACAGAGAAAGAAAGAAAGAGAAAAGGGAGGGAGGGAAGGAGGAAGGGAAAGAGGAAGGAAGGAAAGAAGGGAGGGAGAGAGGGAGGGAAGAAAGGAAAGAAGGAAGGAAGGAGGATAGGAAAGAAGGAAGGAAGGGAAGAAAGAAGGAAGGAAGGAAAGAAGGGAGAGAGGGAGGGGAGAGAGAGAAGGAAAAAAGGGAGGGAAGAAAAAGAAGGAAATAAAGAATACACTCGTTTTCTCACTTAGGTAGACTTTCCTTCCTCTTTTGAGCATTAATTGTGCTCACGTGCATTTATAGCTGCTAAAGGCTGACAGATGAGGTCAGTTGAAATTTTGGAAACAAATAAGGTATAATGTGGTGCTATGAATTAAGAATGAGTTTTGTTGCTTTTATTTCTAATTCTTGGATATGCCTCCTAAGAATTACCTCCTTTCAGAAACTACAGGAAACAGATCTTAAGAGAAGGAGAATTATTGAAAACAATGGAGCATGTCTTATCAGATATTTTGATTTAAAAATTTTTTTGGACATGAATTCCTCGGCCAATGAAAATGAGTAATAAAGGAAATCTGCTTGTCATTTCTCTCTGGCCCTAGTAAGTTTTGTGCAAATATTTAAAGTGTCTTATTTTGACAGCATGTCAAGTTACAGGCTTGCCAAGGGTGCTCACACTCCAGGTCCGACCCTGGTTTCAAGTAGCAATTCGAGCCAGCACTGCAAATCCAGCTGGATGACAGAGATCGGACCAGGAAAAGTCAGGATAAGGCCAAGGCAGGGTCCAGGAAACAGGCAAACTCTCCCCGGAGGGGCTGGAGGCTGCGATCCATTGTCATTGTCTCCTGCCCCTCTTCCAACACAGCTCTGGCTGTTTCCCGGCAGCCCTGCCCCCAAGGACTCATCTAACTGTGTCCTTTGTGAATCCAAGTCCCCTGCGATGCTCTGCCTTCTCCCCAACAAGGGAGGGTAAACAGGGAACTCCGGTCAGGCAAAGGTTGCTAGCTGGAAGAGGAGATGGACATTTCCTTAGCCAGATGAACATCTGCGTGGGCAGCAGACTTGCTGTTTGAACAGGTGGAGAGGAGACGTGAGGCAAAGGGCAGAGCAGAGAAAGGAGGCGTGGCTGGGACCACCGGTGCTCCCACAGATGGGCATGGCCAAGTGTGGGTCCCAGGGGCCATGTGGTTGCTGCAGATGTCGCTGGTTTGGCTGACTCACCAGTGTGCCTTTGGAGAAGGCTGCTGTGGGAGCACGGACCCTAGGAGCAACGGGCTGTGGGAGCAACGCTGAGGGTGGGAACAGAGGGGTCTGGAAGTGGGGGAGGTAAAGTGCGTCATCCTCGAGTGCTCTATAAGCAGTCAGCACCTGCCCCCCGCCCTCAGGCAAGCCATCCTGGCCAGAGACAGAGAGTGGAGGCAGCCAGATATACAAGGGAGAACAGTCCTTTTTCAAATCCTTTGTTCCCGAGCAAATTGGAAGGAAGGAGAGACCTGGAGAAGAGAGGTGGGTAGGAGAGGAGAGCAGCTTCCTTTGCTCTTTGTACCAGGCCTTCCTGGCTGGAGCCGGGCCCGTGGGAGGCTCAGGGAGGGAGGAATTGGTCATTCGACTGGATATGAAATAAATAGACCCTTGAAACTGGCCTAGGCTCTTTTGGTTACTGAAAGTGACTGGAATGTTATAAAATGTCATTCAGTGATGAGAAAGGGCATAGTTGAAGGCAGTGGATAAGAACAAAAAGAAAATCACATTTGAATTCCTACTGAATTCAAACATCTCAATGAACTGGCTGCTCGGGTCCTACAGGGTCTGTCCCTGAGGGCAGGGCTGTGTCCAGATGAGCTAGAGGCAAAGCCAGCAGGGCTGGGGATGTTACAGCAGCACATACATGGCCGAGGCCAGGGCTCAGGTCTTCAGGCTGCAGCACCAGAGGGGCTGAAGATGCCGGAAGAGGAGGTGGGGGTTTCGGTGTGGAGCAAATGTGTGAGGCACATCCTGGTGGGAAACAGTGGGAGAATAGAATAGCCAGGTAAACTGAGCCCTGGGCTGTGGCCGTGCACCTGAATTTCTGCTGACGATCCAGAACTCAGCCTGCAAAGGAACCTGGATCCATTTCCAAGGTCCAGCCTTGCTTTCAACTTCAGCAAATGATGACAGCAAGGTCTAAATCCTAATAGTCACAACAGCAGCTTACCATTAGTGCAGGATCCCCATTCATTGTCGTCATCCTCAGTGTACTGATGAAGACACTGTGGCCCACAGAGTGTGGCAGCGAGGTTACTTTCCACCAGAATTTGTCCCCGCTTTCTAGAAGAGAGTTCTCAGTTGCCCTGAGGAGCAGCTGCTTTCCTGGCATCCTTCCCCACTTTCTCTTGCCTCAACTCTTTGTTGGATGCTGAGAATTCGGAAGCCCTCAGGGTGGTGGGGCTGCAAGACCAGGGAGCCTGGCCAAATCGAGGTGTAGAGGGAAGCTGCCCTCCAACTAGGAGCACTTGAGTTAAAGTGAAAATGCAGATAGAACGTAAACTTCTCTTACGCCATCTACCAAGGTGTCTGAGTTCATTTGTTACAGCAGGCGGAGTTATCCCAACTAGCACAGAGAAGTGGAGGAGGCTTGACAAGCCACACAGCCAGTGAGTGGGAAGACTGGGGGTAAACTCACACTGCCCCACTCCAGAGGAACACCCAGGCCAGCCAGGTGCACGGCCTTCCAATGCAGGCCTCATGTGTGACTGGCTCCCCCTGCCCATACAGCCGGCGTGTGTCTTTGCACCTGATGCTATGCTCATGGGGAAGATGTGGGCTGACCCAAGGACTAGATACAGGATGACTATTTTGAGTCCTTGGGGCCTCTTCTGGGAGCAGCATCCGAGCTGCAGGACATTAAGCCGAAACTTCATACCAACCCCACTTCCAGGTGAGACAGACAGGGGGTCTGGTGAGGTGGGGCCAGCAGACAATGTCGTTTGGTTCTGTTTTTTTGTTTTTGGATCAAAACATAAATGGGTGGTCTTCCTAGAAAGGTACCTGTTGACTGGATTGTCCAGGCCAACTCAAGGTCCCTGGAGTAGGAAATGGAAATGGGTGAAGAACTTCTACGTACAGACTCCAGCAGAGCTTGGGAGCTATCCCCAGGCGTCAGCTTCTGCTGCTTGATGTGGAATTGACCTGACGGGAACAGTGATAACGACCGCTGACGTGCAGTGTTCCAGGCACTGAACTCACACTGTACCATGTCGTGACATCCCCACAGCAGTCCCATGAGCAAGGGTCTTCTGCCAAGTTCACCCTGTAAACGAGGAAATGAGGACTTAGAGGGAATAAGCCCCTTGCCCGGAGCCACGCAATTACAGAGCAGTAGAGCGGAGCCTCACAGCAAACTCTGCTTCCAAAATGCTGCTCTGAACTACTGGTATCAAATGCTCTGGATCTTGCTATCAGAGACAAAAAGAGCAAAATTTAAAAATTAATTTTATCTGTGTGCCACTCTTACCATGTACATTCAATGTCAGTAAAGCAGGAAGACAGAAAAAACTAGTGACTTTATAATGTTTCCTCCCTTGCCCCTGGGGCTGTCTGTGCACCCTGGAGTAAGCACACTCCCTTTGGAAACAAGCTCTGGACCCCTCTCTGGGTTGTCCTCAGATGCCAGGACCACATGTGCTTCAATGGCCGGGATCTTTTTCATGGGAGGGCAGTCCTGCTCCAGGAGATAACTCAGGGGATTAGGGAAGGCAGGGGATACCCTGATTCTACATTTTGTCCGTTGCATCGGCTTCATCATGAGGGGCTGGGCACTTCTGAAGCCCTGTGGTTGCAAGGCCTTGTAAGATTCAGACGACCACTAGAAGGCATGCCTCTTTTATAGACATGTCCATAATGGCTGAAAAGTGAAAGGGAGTGAATACTTCACCAAGGCCCTTGAGCTCCAGGAAGGCTTGGAGGTCAGGAGCTGACAGCATGCCCAGTCAGTGGAGGTCAACATTGATGGAAGCAGGGGTGGCGGCACACAAATCTTCCACAGGGAGATAAAATACCCTAATAATCCTACTTTCATAAGGTCAGAAACCTGTATTTGTCTAGCTTGGCAAGGCATGGGAGATAGTGGAGGGGAGCCAGTACCATCTGGACTTCTCCATGTGCAATGCCTCTTCCCGAGAGTACATCAGGATGTCAGGGAGGCAGGCGGTCTCAGAGTGGGCCAGCAAGTCTTGGAAGGTGTCATTCATAAAATATTGAAACACCGAGGCTGCAGAGCACAAACCAAATGGCCATGGCAGGTTCTGCGCAGGGGAGAGTACAATGGAACCCGACCTCCATTCATTCCTGACTCTCATCCGGCTCAGTGGGCTCCGGGGTGTATGGACTGCAGCCATGGAGCAAGTCCAACGGTGCTGAAATTAGCAGAAGCATGCATTGCCAGCGATGGTCACTTTGGGAAGGGTACCGCTTGCAGTTTTAAAACACTGATCTGTTTCTTTGTAACAAAATACAGTGGGGTCTCAGCCAGGAAGAGCACACAAACCTTTGTTCTAACGCTATGTTCAGATATAAAAAAAAGGGTGCAAGCCCCACTTCTAACCATGCCTAGGTTTCTGGGGGGATAGAACAATCCAATAGGGAGGGGTAAGCTCAGGGAGGAGAGAGTGATGGGCAGGAAAAAGTGATATGATATGATGTTAATTTCTATAGAACAACACGTTCTAACATGTGTGAGGACTACAGAGCAGACTGGCTGCCTCTCCTCTGTGAAGGATGCCAGTGACAGCCAGGACTGGTGTAGGCTCTACTGAGCATCACAGTCGTACTTGAGTGCCAAAGAGATGCTATTCGCTTTCGCAGGTAGGTGTCTCTCTGACTGCTCATCCCCTTCTTACAGAATCTGCCAGGCCCCTTTCAGTGAACCCTCTGCAGACAGACAGAGGGAAGGGGGAGATTGCTCTAACCCAGAGTTGATTGAATCCGCATTGGATGCTGAGTTCTCCCCGCCCCCACTAAGATGGGCCTCTCTCATCCTCTTTTGTGGAATTTGAACCAAGCGACTTATGTAATTTCCTCTAGGGTCTTGAAATATGAAGGAATTTAACACAGAGATGGGTGGGAGGTGGGCAGCCATGTTGGATCCTCCATAGGAAATTAGGACATTGCTTTTGCAGAGAGACACACACACATAAGGAAGATATGGGCAGAGATGCAGAGATGAGCTCAGCAGCCCTGCATAAAATGGCTTAACAGACCCCTGCCCTTGAATCTTCAGACTTCATTTGTGGTCCCTTGTGAGCCCTGCTGCATGCCCTGCCCTTGGCTTCTATGAGCTACCCTTATAGGCTCTAATAAATCCACTTTGCCCTTAGCTAGGAAGAATAGTTCTTGTATCAAGTCATTCTGGACTGAGACACCCTATATCCTGACAATGCAGGTGGCCAGGGTGGGATTCTGGAGCCCCAGGTGACACAAAGCTTTCTTCCTACCTTAACCCTGCACACATTCACTGAGTTTCCCCACCTGCCAAGCATGCGGTGAGAGGCTAGGACACCAAGAAAGACACACATCCAGGCACACACTTTCTCTCGATGTCCGTTTAAGTTCTAAAGAGCGAGGAAATAACAGAATCACTTCCCTTTCGTCAGTTGACGTTGGCATTCACGCTTTAGTGACATTCTACACGTCTCCAACATCTGTGATGGCAGCGGCCCCAGAAAGGGATGTAAACTGGGAAGTGGGTGGAAGTGACAACAATGGCCTTTATTTATATGTGTCTCCTTTAAACAGGTGGATCTGGGGGAAATATTTTGAGCTCTATTTAATGCAGAGCTAAGTGGGGATAATTTGCTTCCTCAGATGCAGTTTGCAGAGGGAACTTCACAGCCTCCCTGGAATTGCTCACATTTGGCAGCTAACGTGGAAAAATCAGCCCAAATTACTCTCCCCAGGCGTGGGGTCACTCTCAGTGGCTGAGCTGCCCCGCATTTCCATGGCCTGGACTGAGGAACAGGTGAAAGGGGAACCACACCAGGGTTGAGGCCTGCTCCCTAAGCCATGCCTCTGTCCTAAGTGGGCTTAGGGTCCCTTGCAGCATGAGTGTGAAGCACTGTTTCCTAGGCCTCACCCTCACAGCTTCCAGTTCAGTCGAACCCAGGTCCCTAAGCTGTCATCGTCCAGTTGATTTTGATCAGGCGCTGCATGGCCATACTTTGAGAAGCAGACAGAGTCTATCTGCACATCTTCCCTGTTGTCCCTAAAAATAAGGTTAAAAATGAGGCACCAGTTCAAAATCCAATTTATTTGTTTGAAGTTAGATTTACAGTTCCTCCAATTCTCAGATCACAAAAGAAGCATCTGTAAACATATGACCCCTGCCCCCACCACACCCTAACTACAGCCAAGAGAGTTCACACCCATAACCTCTGGTCTTCTCCTGTGGCAGGGAAGCCTTTGATTCTGCACCTACTCCTTGAGTCTGGAGGTTATTAGGCAGCCAGTGGACATTTCTGGGTTCTGGGTCAGCTGCAGCTGAATTCCTGGGCAAGGGCTGTGTGATGTGCTGAGCATGTCTTGGAAGCGCCACTGGAATCCACTTTCCTGGGATGTTGCTCCTAAAAACCCCTTTTCCAGCTGCGGCTGGGGTCCCCTGCAACATCAGTTCAGACATGCAGGACATCCAACCAGCTTCACGTCACCCATCCTGACTAGAATCTCAGTTCAACCAACAGGGCTCCCGTTTGGCTTTCAAGACAAACCCCTCATCTTAAGTCAGGGCTCTGGTGAGCGGCCCCTGCCTTGATTAATAGGCTTGAGGTTCTTGGTAATCTGTCCATTCTTTAGTTTCCCCAGGCTGAGATTCCACTTTTCTATCTTCCAAAAACTTCTCCCTGGGGACAGAGTCTGCTTTTGTAGACAGATTTTGTATACATTGAACCCTGCTGTCGCTGGGTGCCCCATCACCATGCCCTGTGAACCCTGCTTTTGCTGGGTGCCCCGTCACCATGCCCTGCCTACGTGACGTGATACGACCTTTGGGGTCCCCAAGTTCTCACCATCTGCCTGGACTGCCCCTTGTGCAGTAGCTGGTAGCTAGAGCCACTGTCCACCCACCTGGCTCTGCTTTGTACCACATTTCCCCACCCAGTCCCCCTCGGGGCTGTTCCAACTTGCTCCTGGCAAAGGGCTATTGAGTTTCCAGGTCTCAGACCCTCCTCACCAGGCTTGTCTAAGGCCAAGTTCTGATGTCAACCGGAAGCCAGGTTTGGTGGCTTATCCCTGTAATCCCAGCACTTTGGGAGACCAGGGCAGAAGGATCATTTGAGCTCAGGAGTTCAAGGCTGGCCTGCGCAGTGAGACTCTGCGTCTACAAGAAAAGAAAAAGAAAAGAAAATGAGTCAGACATGACGGTGTGCCTGTACTCCCAGCTGCTTGAGAGGCTAAGGCAGCGGGACTGCTCGAGTCCAGGGGGTCAAGGCTGCAGTGAGCTATGATTGCACCACTGCACGCTAGCCTGAGCGGCAGAGCGAGACCCTGTCTCCAGAATAAATAAATAATTTAAAATAAAAAATAAAAATCGTCTCCCAGGGGTATAATTGTTTCTCGTTTAGCTTCTAAACTGGACTGAAATATGAGTCAGGGCTCTTGGTTAAAAAACTGGTACCCCTGCTATTTAAGTGAAATATAAGACTTTGTGAGGGAAAGAAAGCATGGGGGTGAGAAGCAGAGAGGAATGAGTAGAAATAGGGAGATCAGTGGATGTTTCTCCACAAATCTTAGCTCGTGTCTTGGAATCTTCCCTTTCTTGCTATTTGGATCAGCCCGGGCTCTTAGAAAACATCCTGAGGCTCTGTCCGCCTGAATCCCCCTAGGGTGACTAAGCAGTGGAATGCTTCTGCCGCTTCCCGGCTTTCAGCCTGCTGCGGGGTCACAGGTGGCATCTGGATACTGCTCTGCCATCCACTCTAACAGCCTCTTTGTACCTCTCTGTTCTTGGTCCCCCAGAAAGCAGTGTAATGTGGGGGCTGAGAGCATTTGCTCCAGCGGGGTGGTTTCAAATCCCAGCTTTGCTACTTATCACTTGTCTGACCTCAGACAAGTAACTTAGTACCTCTGACCTCAGTTTCCCCACCTGAAAAGGAGCGTATGTTTGGTATATACTTTTGGGGCTGCTGTGAGGATTAAATGAATTAAATATGTATAAGGTTCTTGGAACAGTGCCTGGCCCATAGCAAGCACTATCCCATATAAGCACTTGTTATGATTATTATGGCTCTCTTTCCATTCTAGCTAATTTTCTCATCATCTTCTTTACTGCCCAGTCTGGGCTGCATACAGTCCCATAAGGTTTTTATAATCTCTTTCACCTCCGTCATAACACTGCAACATCTTCCTCAATTTCAGCTCAATTCTGGGCCCACCTCCTGTAATATGGAAACCACACTTTCCTAACAAGCAGGAGAGTAGTCATTCTCACTAGGATCCTTAATCAGAGTTAATATTTACCCAAGATTTTAGTCAAGCTCTGCTATCTGGACTGTCAGATTTGGAGGCAAGGGTGGTGCCTGGGTTTCTCTCTGCTTCTCATGTCCTACCTGATAGTGGGCAGCGGGTGGCATGCCCTCCACAGCACTGCTTCCCTTCACCGCACACTCCAGAATATCCTTTGCATGTACTAGGCTGTACATCTACTGGGTGCATAGTTGGTTTGACCATCCTTTAAAGTCTGTGGCGTGGAGCACTCTCTGGCTATGTGACTGCCATGACTGCATGGTGGAATCGTGAGACAAAAGCCAGACTGTGTCTGTAATGACGAACCCCATTAGAAGAAGCTCTTCTTCCAAGTCCATAAAACAATCCTTAAGTCGATTACTAGGGTCCGATATTCCAGGCCTTTCACCAGAAAACTTTACCCATCAAAGTTAAGTAGGAAAATTTCATAAAGCTACAGCCTTGGGTATGATTATTCTCAAAGCATGACATTTACATCAGTTCACCAGAATTTCCCCTTCAGGCCACAATATTTCAGTAATTTGGGTCTTTAGTAGCGGAGATCACATTTTTTGCCATGCTATAAGTTCTTTTCTCTTAGAGGTATATATTTTCCACAGTGAACACCAAGAATGTTAACGGGCCATCAATTCAACTTTGATTTCATAAAGTGTGAGGAAAGTGACGGCAGGCTGCAGCACTTTTGCCAGGGGGCAGCAATTAAGCAGGTTGAGAAACGACTTGAGCAAGGCAGGGACTCACTCTGAAATGAAATTACTGGAATTTGCTCTGTCGGAACAGTGATTCATGCAGAGATCTGAGAAGCAAGCCTAAGGACTAATGAAACTACCTTCTTTTAAACGCCAAGCTAAGTAGCTAACAAGCCCTCTGTACCTTGTTGGTAAGGTCAGATTTTTTTCAGCTTCATCACAGAAGGTATCCCTGATAACTGGTTCTACAATGCTCCATGTTGATGGAAAACCTTCATTTTCCACTTATCTACCTTTCAATTGCATAAACACATGTCCCCTAGGGAATCTGTAGTGTCAGTAAACTTCAGACGTCCTTACATATTTATAGCTGGAAGAAAGGCCTCATGGGAGTGTTGTACCTTGCCTCGGGTGCCCTCCTGGAAGTCCAGGCTTATTGGTGGGACCACTAAATTCCAAGACTAGTGACTCAATTCAGAAGATACAGGATTTAGCAGCCCAACACATTTGATTTCAATGGACCACTTTATTCACTGATATTGGGAGGTCAGCCTAGGAACTGGTGCTGGTCATTTATCTGAAATACCATTTCCTTTCCAGACAGGAAGTACAAAAGGTGGATGAAATTATGGATCAAAAGTTATACTGTGTGTAAAAGGGTAAAAATGCTTGGAAATTGTTAAGGGAATATTTGTACCAACTCATGTTCCCTTGGACACAAGGTGTCACAGTACACTGTATACACAGTCTCTGCACCACAGTTTTGACTCTCCTTCCTTCTCTGCTATTATATCCTAAGGTCAGAGTCTGGTTCTTGTTCAGTTTTGTGTCCCTCGTGCCTACAACAGAGTCAGCACTCACTAAAGACATTAAATAA
Organism: Sapajus apella; assembly: GCF_009761245.1. Taxonomy (NCBI): domain Eukaryota; kingdom Metazoa; phylum Chordata; class Mammalia; order Primates; family Cebidae; genus Sapajus; species Sapajus apella. The sequence goes on along the minus strand of NW_022436989.1, from coordinate 15,043,646 downwards.
ATGCTGAATTACCGAAGGAAGGCTTTGTTTTGAGCTTGAAAAATAAATCAGTTTCAGGGCAGCGAAATAGTCTGAATGATATCACAGCATTGGACACATTTCTTTATAGCCCATAGAATGTACGACAAGAGTGAACCCTCATGAAATCTGTGGACTGTGGGTGATGATGATGTGTCGGGGTGGGCTGATGAATTGTAACAAATGGACCATTCTGGTGGAGGATGTTGACAGAAGGGAAGGCTGTGCAGTGCGTGGGTGTGCATGGGAATTCCGCATACTTTCCACTCGATTTTTGTTACTAAACTAAACTTGGGTCAGCTGCCCAGCACGCAGATAAAGCTAAACATTGACGCCTGGATTTGCAGCGAGAGAAATAGAGGCATTTATTGCAGGATGCCGATCAAGGAGAATCAGGCAGGTGATGCTCAAGATCCAACATCCTCAATGGCTTAGAAGCAAGGGTTTTTAAAGGGAGGACTATATTTCAAGAAAGCAGAAGTTACAGGCAAAATCATAAATCAATACAGGGAAATTATATATTGGTTTGATCCAAGAAGGCACGATATCTTGAAGCAGGGACTTCAGGTGGATTCAGAGATTCTTTGATTTGCAACTGGCTAAGGAGGCGGGGCTTTGTCTAAAATCTTGGGGTCAGCAGAAAGGAATGTTAAGGTCTGGCCTGGGGTGTGACTCTCTCCAGGACCCCCAGGAATAAATTTAAAACAAAGAACAACTGTCAGAGTTCAGTCCTCAGTTCCCCTTTATCTGAGATTCTATGTGACGGCAATCAGCATTTTCCATCTGGTGGGAGGTCCTGGTTTCTGAAAAGCTACTCTGAGACATATGTTAAGATGTTATCTTTAGCTTCTATAGGGAAACAAGCATCTTGTGACTGACTTACTTGAGTGGGTATTAAGCTTATTATTAAATACCATCATGCTTAGTGGGTTATTCATTTATTTCCCAAGTCTAGGTGACTGGTATTTAATTACAGCCTAAGTGCCTGGAATTTCCCTTGAAGGGACTAAAGATTTTTCCTTTATTTTCATGCCTAGGGGAGTCTGGAGGGCTCTAAAAGGGGTCCCTGCGCCATCTCGTTTTGCTATAAACCTAAAACTGCTCTAAAAAACAATGTCTATTTTTTTTTTAAGTCAGATTTCAACATGGGGTGATGGTGGGTGAAGTTATTCAAGGCAGGGAGAACATCATGAGGCAAAATACTGAGGTGGTGGACCTGCGTGGGGTGGGGATTAGAAACACAGACTTGAGAAACTTAGTGACATTCCAGTTTGGTTTCAGGAAGCTAAATATGTAAGGGGACTCGTGAGAGATAAGAACTGCAAAATAGTTCAAGGAGAGAGGATGAAGGTCTGGGGTAAACTAAAAGCTTCAACTTAGTTGAGTGGGCAGCAGGGAGTCACCGAAAGTTTCTCAGGTTACATCGCAGCGACGATTAAAATTGCTTTTAAATCTGGGTCAGATTGTCGAATTTCTTTATTTCATCTAGGATAGTGATCTCCAATTGGACTGCATCAATTCCTCTCTTCGGGTATAAACAGTAGAAGCATCCCAAATATATTTGCCTAGGATGACAATGGGTTGTACACCTCTTCACCATTTCATCACTCTGCATTCAGATAGTTTCAAAACAAAAACTTACTGTGGTTGGATTCAGTGGTTCTTTATTACTTCCCTCTACTTTTGCCTTTTTCTTTTAGCCTCAGTACAATATCTATTCCAGAGCCCTCCCAGGGATTTGCAGAGAAGGAGGTAAGAACAGAGATCTGGTTAATGAAGGCAGGTCAGGGGCAATTGGCATGATGCCCAGGAAGCTCTACAGCTCTTTAAGAGACAGGAGGAAAAATGCTTATCTGAAATTTCCTCATGCCCTTACTCCTTATTCCAGGGGACTGCAGAGAGGATAGAGAAGCCACCCTCAGCCGTAAGAGGAGCTTGCTCTTAACCGTCACCAGGGAGAAGCACTCTGAAACTTTGGCTGTGAGTGAGATTCTCTTCCGGCCAGATCCTCTCTTTGGGCTGCTGAGAATGCCCACTTTATGGGGATAACACCTTATAGTAAAGGCACCAGCGAGAATGCTTGATGCGGGCGGGGATGGTAAATTCAGATGGAATTGATATGGGGCGGGCAGGAAAATGATAGGAAAAGAGGGGGTCACTGGTGAAGGCTCCACCCCTGGGTCTGTGCCCATGGACCTAGGTGAGGACAGGCATTTCTGTTTTCCTGCCCAAATGTTGCATTTTCCAAGACCACCATGGCCCATGCCCTCATCCTGTGCCTATAAAAACTCTGAGACCCTGGAGAGCAGAGACACAAGCAGCTGGACATTGAGAGAAACACACTGACAGAAGGGCACACCGACAGGCACTGGCAGATGCTGGCAGGCCATGGACTGGCAGAGCAACGCAGAGTTTGGCCAGGGTGGTCAGAGAAGAGCGCTGCCACTGCTAGGCTGCCTGACTTCAGGAGAAAACCACCACCTTCCCACTCCATCCCCCTTCTGACTTCCCCACCCACCTCGCTGAGAGCTACCACCACTCAATAAAAAATTTTGCACCCATTCTCCAAGCCCATGTGTGATCTGATTTTTCCTGTATACCAAGGCAAGAAGCCAGGATACAGAAAGCCCTCTGTCCTTCAGATAAGGCAATCTAATTGAGCTGACTAACACAAGCTTCCCATGAATGGTGAAACTAAAAGGGTACACTGTAACATGCCACTGGGGCTTCAGGAGCTGTGAACATTCACCCCTAGATGCTGGGGTCAGAGCCCACATTCCTCATTGTCTGTCTGTCTGCCTGCCCCCGCTAGGGGTTTTGAGCAGCAGGGGGGCACTGAAGAAGCGAGCCACATCTGAGCCGCATCTCCATCACATGCCCTGCTTGAGGAAAGGAAGGACATTACTAAATCATAAAAGAATCCACCAGGAAGACATAATAATTCTAAAGGTATATGCCCCAAACAACAGATTTTCAAACTACATGAGGCAAAAACTGACAAAGTTGAAAGGAGAAATAGATAAATCCGCAGTTACACTTGGGGATTTTAACCCTGCCATCTTGGAAATTAATGAAATGACTAGTAAAAAGATCGGTAAGAATGTAGGAGATCTGAACACCACGATCAACCAACTGGATCTAAGTGGCATGAACAGAACATTCCATCCAACAATAAGTGAATACACATTTTTTTTTTCAATTTTCCATAGAACATTCACCAAACTGGTTCATATCCTGGGCCATTACACAAACTTCAACAAATTTAAAATAATTTAAATCATGATCTTGTTCTCTGATTGTAGTGGAATCAAACCAGAAACCAGTAAGAGAAAGACAACAAAATATGTTTAAACAGGTGCTAATTAATTAAGCAACATGCTTCTACATGATTCACAGACCAAACAAGGAGACTCAAAGGACATAATAAATATATAAAATTAAATAAAAATATTTAAAACATCAAACTTGTGGGATGCATCTAAAGCAGTCCAGAGAGGGGAATTTGTAGCATTAAAGTGCGAATTAATGTTAGTAATGAGGAGAGGTCTCAAATCAATCATTTAAATTCATACCTTAAGAAACTTGAAAAAAACAGACCAAAATAAACTCAAGGCAAACAGAAGGAAGGAAATAGTAAAAAATGGCAAAAAAAAATTACAGTAATTCAAAACAGTAAAACAAGAGAGGAATGTAATGAAACAAGAAGTTGATTTTTTTTTTAAAAAAGAATAAAATTGGTGAACCCTGACAAAAATTTTAAAAAAAGTAAAAGAGTAAACCTTTGACAAAAATTTTAAAAAGACAAGGCATTTTATTTCTGATAGCATCAATATCAGTAATAAAACAGGGGATATCACTACAGATCTTGCAGGCACTGCAAATATATTAAGAGTGGAAAACCTAGACTGGAAAAACAACTTTACTCTCACGTGTACAGCAACTTCAGATAAACGAGCCCAATCCTTAAACAAAACCCTACTACCAGACCTCAACCAAGATAAAATAGATAATCTGAATAGTTACATCGCCGTTTAAAAAATTGAAATTTTCATTTAAAATTTCCTAAGAAAGAAATCTCCAGTCCAGATGGCTTCATTAGAGAATCTTTAACCAAATATTCTGGTAAAAAATAAAGAAGAATGAATGCCAATGTGACACAATCTCTTCCACAAAATAGAAAAGGACAGAACAAGGCTGGGTACAGTGGCTCACACTGTAATCTCAGCATTTTGGGACACTGAGGCAGGTGGATTGCCTGAGCCCAGGAGTTTGAGATCAGCTTGGGCAACATGGCAAAACCCTGCCTCTACAAAAAATACAAAAATCAGCCAGGTGTGGTGACACATGTCTGTAGTCCCAGCTACTGCACACACACACACACACACAATCATGCACACAAAAGAAAAAGAAAAGAAAAGAACATTTCTCAACCCCTTTTAAGGAGCTGGTATTAACCTGATACTAAAACCAGATAAATGAGGTCCAGTTGTACAATTTTTCTTATGAGAAAACAATGTCTTTCATGAATCTGATGCCAAAAATACACAACAAAATATATTAGCAGATTGAATCCAATCATGAACAATGACCAAGTAAGGTTTATTCTATATATGCAGGGCTTATTAAACATTCAAAAATCCCTGCTACAGAACACTAATCAGCAATAAAATAAGAAAGAGCTATTGACACACAACAACCTGGATGAATCTTCAGGGAATTATGTTTAGTGACAAAAGCCAATCCCACAAGATTTCATATTGCATGATGTCGCTTATACAGTACTTTCGAAATGACAAAATTTTAGAAATGGAGAACAGATTAGTTAGTGGTTGTCATGGGATAGGAATATGGGTGATGGGGTGGGAGAAAAGTTGGTGTGATTCTGAAAGGGAAATGGGAGGGCTCCTTATAAAACTGTTGTATATCTTACAGATCTTGGTGTGTACATGAACCTAGAAGCAAATGCACATACACACCCCCAACAACACACCAGCCCCAAAACGCATAAACAAAACTGAGAAAATCTAAATAAAATCAGCTAATTGTATTAATGTCAATATCCTCATTGAAATATTATACCATAGTTTTGAAAGTTCTTCCCATTGGGAAATTGAGTGAAGGGACATGTGGCTTCTCTGTAGTATTTCTAATGACTATGTGTCTGTCTACAATTATATCAAAACAAAAGCTTAATTAAAAGTACCAATTTATCATATTTAAGTGAGGATATCTTTTCTCTGAAGCATTAAAAGAAAGAGCACATATATTTGCTTTTTGGTCATTCATTGATTTAATTGAGGGTCTCTGCCCCTCCTTCTTCCAGCGAACATTCAGCGAGTTAGACTGAAGAATAATATGCAATATAATTTTGTCATTTAGAGATTTTGTTTTGTTTTTGTTTTTCTTTTATTGAGACAGGGTCTTGCTCTGTCACCCAGGCTGGACTGCAGTAGCATGATTATAGCTCACTGCAGCCTTGAGGCTTCCCAGACTCAAGTGACCTTCCCACCTCAGTCTTCTGAGTGAGCTGAGACTACAGGCACATGCCATTATGCCCAGCTAATTAAAAAAAAATTATTTAGTGATGGGGCCTCACTCTTTTGCTCAGGCTGGTCTCAAACTTCTGTGCTTAAGTGATCCTTTTACCTTGGCCTCCCAAAGTGCTGGGATTGCAGGCGTGAGCCACTGCACCTGGCCCATTTTGAGTTTTGTGGCCTTCCTGAGCAGAAGTGGTGAATTCATTACTATTTCACCCAATCTCTGAAGCTAGTTAGTGTCTGTTGAATCCAACAACACTTTACATTTAAAGAGAATCAATACATTGTTTCTTGTTTTGTTTTCTACAACTAACTTGCTAATTAGAAGATAACTTTTCACATTTCCAAAAACTTTTTTCTGGTAATAATCGTTATAATCTTAAACAAACCTATTGCATACAAATCTGACTGTCCCCCAAAAAGATATTAGATGATGAGAATTTACTTCCAAATAGAATTTAATATTTTTCATCATAAAATAAATAGTGTGGTCAGATGTGACTATAACAGTGCTATTTATTCATCAATGGGTATTATGTGATGAAAAGTAGATCCAGACTGTGTTAATACAGGTAGGGTCCCAGATACTCCTCTGCAAGAACTTCACAAAGCTATACAGACATTCCTCAACTTATGATGGGGTTATATCCCAAGGAACCCCTCATAAGTATTCAAAAAGACATTTAATACACCTACCCCACCAAACATCATGGATCAGTTGAGTGTACCTTAAATGTGCTCAAAACACATACACTAGCCTATAGTTGGGTAAAATCATCTATCACAAAGCCTGTTTTATAAGTATTGAATATCTCATGTAATTATTGAATACTGTTCTAAAAATGAAAAACAGAATGGTTGTTTAAGTACTCACCGTCTATGTACACAGCTTAAAGCACACTGCGTGTGAAGAGGGTTTAATGCATTGAACGAAAATTACTTGCTGGAGAATGGGGATGCTGCGGTGACAGGGTCATCAATTTCTCTCATGCTAAGGCTTGAGAATAGCTGCTAGAAGACAGTGGGGCATTAACACTTGTTGATGGTTTAGCAAGTGTAGAGTTCTTCAGGAAGATAAGTTTTAACTGTGCAGTCGTGTCTTCTTCTCTTTTAAAAAAATATATTTCTCTATAGGAAGCAATAGCATCCTGCATCTGCCTGTCAGCTCTTGAGAATCTCTAATAATGGACATCCATTTCTTCTACAATTTATAAGCTGCTGCTGAGAGTAGCCAATGCCTCCACCAGGTTCTTTGCTGTAAACTTTCTTGGTGCCTCAGATGTAACTTATTTTTCCTCTGCTTCAATTTCTTTCTTTCTTCCTCAGTCTAATCAGTTCCTCCTTGGAAAGCTTTTCAATCCCAAAGCCAACAAGCTCACGAATATTCTCTTCATCAACCTCTAATTCTGTCTATTCCCCAAGCACTAATACTGTTAGTTACTATTTTATCAAGAGTAGAATCTTCGTTAGAGCCTTTGATGCATTTATATATGTCTTCAAAACTTTCCTCCAAATGCCATTCATGCGTTGTTGTGTGATGTCTTCTCATGCTGGAGTAATGCTCCAGGCAGCATTTAGAACGTTAAAACCTTTCCAAAATTCTCAGAGAATTAGGCTAGATTCAGTCTCTTTAACAGCCTTTGCAAATGTTGGGTGTAAGTAATGGTTAAAACACAGCTACTGTGCCTTGGTCCACGGGTTGAATGAGCGCCGTTGTGTTCAGAGGTGGCAAATATACAACCTTTACATCGAGATGCGTGTTGCGGGATAAGCTATGGAGGACCTGGGGCGTTGTCTAAGATCAGAAAAATCTTGAATGAGATGTTGCTTTGCCTACAGTACTCTCTCGCCTGCAGAATACACTTCAAACCCCAGTCTTTAAATAACGCTGCTGTCATCCAGGCTTTCTTGCGATGGCAATAATCAACAGGAAATGGATGCTTGTTCCCATTCTCAAATGCTCTAGAGTTCCCTAAGTGGTAGTTTAGGAAAGCTTTAATTTTAACCCTGTAACATATCCACCCAAAAGCAGCATTCCAGGGTATTTGAATGCCTTGAATCCTGGCATTGCCTTGGACTGTTCATATATGTATGCACCAGCATACACTTCCAGAACGAGCTCATTTTATTGACATTAAATATTTATTCTGGCAAATATTTCTCATCCACAATTATTCTATGCAGCTCTTTCTTAAATACTTCAGCACCTTCAGTATTGACAGCCGCTGCCTCACTGCTGACCTTCACATTATGAAAATTACAATGCCCTTTGAAGCGTTGGAGCCTACCCATGACTTGCTATAAACATTTGCATATGGGAAAGATCATAGGCACGCTGTTTTAGTGTATTGAAAAGAGTTCTTGCCTTAGCCTAGATCATCAGTAGGCTAAGCACTATGTTTTTCTGTATCTGGTCTTCCACTCACGTGACAAGTAATATTTTTCCAAATCATTAATCAGCCCAGCTCCTTTCTTTGTGATGGCAATAGATTTAACTGATGCTGACGGTTCCACTTCATCACAAATCCACTTGTTACTCCTTAGATGGTCGTGGCTTTGTAAAGCCCTAACTCACGTGTGGTGGCCATTGCTGGCTTGCTGTCTCTATACTGGGCCATTATTTTGAGTTTTGGCTCAAGAGTAATTGCCTCCGCTTTTTATTCTCCCCAGATATAGATGGGTGTTTTGTAGACATGATGGGATATAAAAATGACAAACACAATATTCAAAAAAGTGCAGGGAACACAGTACACTGCGGAGTATCAGTTGTTTACCCTTGTGATTGCATGATTGACAGGGACCTATGGCTCACTGTTGCAGCCCAGCATTGCAAGAGAGTATTATATTGTATATCACTAGCCTGGGAAATGCTCAACATTTAAAATTCAAAGTATAGTTTCTACTGAGTGCGTTTCATTTTTGCACCATCATAAAGTTGAAAAATCATAAGTCAAATCATTCTAAGTCGGGAAACATCTGTATACTCTTATCTTAGGCAAGGCAGTAACCAACCTAGGAGGCCCGAAAACAGCTAGCTCTAGGCCTGAAGTTGGCAAACATTTTCTGTAAAGAACCAGACAGTAAATACTTTAGGCTTTCTGGGCTGTATGAACTCTGTTACAGCTACTCAACTTTCTGCTCTTTCAGCAAGAAAGCAGCCATAGACAATCCATAAATTAATAGTGGGGCTGGGCTCAATGGCTCACACCTGTAATCCCAGCACTTTGGGAGGCTGAGGTGGGTCGATCGCTTGAACCCAGGAGTTCAAGAATAGGCTGGGCAACATGGCACATTCCCATCTCTACAAAAACAAAACAAAACAAATACAAAAATTAGCCTGGCGTGGTGGTGCATGCCTGTAGTACCAGCTTCTTGGGAGGCTGATGTGGGAGGATCACCTGAGCCAGACTATCAAGCCTGCAGTGAGCCATGTTCATGTCTTTGCATTCCAGCCTGGGTGACAGAGTGAGAGTGAGACCCTATCTCAAAAAAAAAAAAAAAAAAAAAAAGAGAAAAGAAAAAAAAAAAGATGTAACTGTGTGCCAATAAAACTTTATTTGTGGAACCCAAAATTTGGATGTCATGCAATTTTTAAGAGTCACGAACTATTACTGTTCTTTGATTTTTCTTCAATCACTTAAAAGTGTACACAGGCCATACAAGAACAAGTGTTGGTCTGGACTTGACTTGCAAACTGAAGATGTGGATTTTAAGTTCTAGGTCATGAGACAGCGTGTTAAATATCAGCTCAGCTTCTGGAAAGAAAAACTAAGGAATTAAACTTGGTTCCAATGATCTTAATATGCATTTGGCAACATAAAATCTATTTAGTCTGTCAAACAATTAGCAAGAAATATTTTCATAGATAAAAAACGATACATTTCATTAAGAGATAGTATTAATATCCATGTGAATGTATATATATATATAAATATATGTATGTATGCAGTACGTGTATGTGTGTGTGTGTGTGTGTGTGTGTGTGTGTGTGTATGCCTATATCTCTTCCCCCCACAACACACACTGAGTAAATATACAACAATGGGAATTATTTTCATATTCCTTGTCTGCAAGTAAAGGGTTAATCTGTGGACTATTAATTGCTCCTGAAATCCAGTCTGGAGCTGCTGCTGACGCCAAGGAAATATTCTGCATTCATATTCGAAGCCGACAAACCTTGAGAAATCCTGCTGCTGGAAGTGTGAGTCAATGTGCTTTCATCTGCAGTTTCTCTTCACCGTGCAGCTTGGAATGTGAGTTCTGGCATTGTTGGGGCTGTCAGTCAATGCAGCCGATTCAGAGTGAGACTGTAATTGAGTCAGAGAACTTCAGATAATGGTCTTATGAACGATGCTATCTTTTTACCTACCTGAGGGGAATCTGTCCTTCTGAATGGAGCTATTTATTATTTTCCTTACTCATCAGCTTTAAAGTAAAGTTTGGGCATCATTAGAGTCACAGAGATGACAGTGATTCACCTCCTTTGGTGATATGTTGAGGGCCAATGGGAATTGTCAAAAAATCTAGGTGACTTTTAGAGAAAACCTCAGACGAACTTCAGAGCCCATTATCATGTTGTCATCCTTAGTTTTGAGAAGCTGCCTAGTATTATGCTCACTGTTTTGGAATCTCTTTTGTAGCAGGGGGTGGCTGCATTCCTTCACTTAAAGGCATTGTAAAGATCCACTGGGTAATTTTATGGCCAAATATAGCTGATAGAGATAAAATTTCTCATGATAACATTATCATACTGCCATTTGTTCCCAAAGCTACTTCCAACACTTGTTTTAACCTTTGTCCCGGAAAACACTCTCTCACACTATTTTCTGCATATCCACAAAAGACAATAATTTTGTACAAAATTTTCCTATGGATAGAAAGTAGATCGGCTTTTTCAAACTACATGAGCCTCGCCTTCCCCATGAGATTCTAATAAGTTTTCCCCTCCAGCCTTTGAGAATCCATTTGTTTGAATGTAGGGGTTTGAATCTCATCACTCAAAATTCTGTATGCCTCTGATTCTTAGATTTCTCTGTAACACTCTTAGTGATTTACTGTGGGCTACTGGCTCATTGTTTTTCTTTTTACCATGTCACTAATGCATGTACAATTTGATGCCAGGATAACGAATGACATAATTTTCTTTCATTATGATTTCTCATTGGCCAATGTCAGAAAGAAAAAAGAACAAAATGAATGTCTGCCTAATGCGAAATCCTAATCCTGATCAGCGTCCCGGGGACTCAAACAAATTTGACCCACTTCTCAGTATGCTGTAGAGGCTACTAGATTTCATTTTTACTTTTGCAGCAGATATATGGGAGATCCAGTTTGAGACCAGCCTGGCCAACATGACAAAACCCTGTCTCTACCAAAAATACAAAAAATTAGGCAGGCATGGTGGCAGGCATCTATAATCCCAGCTACTCAGGAGGCTGAGGCAGGAGAATCACTTGAATCCGTGAGGCAGAGGTTGTAGTGAGCCGGGATCATGCCAGAGCACTCCAGCTGGGGCTGAGCAAAACCCTGCCTCAAAAACAGAAAAGGAAAAAAATGAAAAAAGGAAAGAAAGAAAGAAAGAAAGAAATATGAGAGATCCTGGGGAGGTTAGGAGGGGAAGACAGTGTGGTTGGCCTTCCCAGCAATAGTAGGTACTGGATTTCTTTCCCGGGAATAATCCATCCAGCTTTGAACCCATTTCCAGGCTATCTCAGAATACCAACAACTTATTTGGTGTTTAAATAAGAATATCTTTTGCCATGGGTAGAGAAACAGGCCTAAAGAAGATAAAAGACTCAAGGTAGAAATCACAATAGGCTGCCCTCATAGGTTGCCTCTCTTTCTGCCACACTGAGAAAGCTGCGTGGGCCAAGCCACACGGGAATCCAGCTGGGTGCTGAATACTGGGGTGCGCTGCCCAGGTCTGCCTCTGGGGCTGAGGCACTGATTTGTTCGCTGAGCTGCCGCTGGACGGAAGAGGTCGGGTCTTCTCCCAAGGGATAGTAAGCATCCAATGACTGCTTGATGAAGAAGATATAAAGAACTGGCGCTTGGTATGAAGAACTGGCATTGGGCCTTAAGACAGGACAACCCCGAAGCGTCCTCCAGGTCCCAGAGAATTAGCTGAGGTCTTTGTTGTGAATGCCATAGAGTCAATTCTGGCAGAGTGCAGTGGCTCATGCCTGTAATCCTTGCACTTTGGGAGGCCAAGGTGGGCAGATCACTTGAGGTCAGCAGTTTGAGACTAGCCTGGCCAATATGGTGAAACCCTATCTCTACTTAAAAGGAAAAAAAATTAGCGGAGTGTGGTGGCAGGTGCCTGTAATCCCAGCTATTTGGGAGGCTGAGTCAGGATAATCACTTGAACCCAGGAGGCAGAGGTTGCAGTGAGCCGAGATCACATCACTGTACTCTAGCCTGGGTGACAGGGGGAGCCTCTCCCAAAAAAAAAAAAAAAAAAAAAAAAAAGTAAATTCCTACCTCCCCACAGTTCTTATTCCTGTGAACATTGTCCCCTATATTCATCCAAGTTCAGGACACTCCCCAATAAACTTTTCTGCTGCAGAAAGGAAAGAAAAGAAACTGGTAAGAACTCTGAATTGAGTCAAAAACAGCTTCCTAAGGAACCACCAAAACAGCTCAAATAACAGCAATTTTCTGGGAATGGAGCTTTGAGGGCGAAAATCTTCTCAGGACTCCCCATTCCTTTCAGGGTAAGACGAAAAGTCTATAGTGGGACATGTGAAGTTTTTTAGGTCCCTGCCTGACCCTTTTCAGCGGTGTCTCTGGCTGACAAGCTGCTTAATGTTTAGACTGACCCTATTTTGCCCCCTCCAGTGGCTGCCAGGCTGCTGTTTTTCACCTGATTGAGAGCTTTTGTTTTCAAAATTATTGTGGAGCTGGGGAGGGAGGATAATCAGAATAGGGCGAACACAAAGCTCACTGTTCTTACTGAGATTCAGCAATTTTTCTGGAGAAATGCTCCCTGGGCTGCTGCAGGTGTTTTGTTAAGTTCCAGAGTTCTGGAAGTGGTAATTCTTACCATTTTTGCCAGTGTTGTCATTGCTTTTATAAAGGATGAGATTTTCAGAGGATCCTATTCTGTCATTTTTACTGATATCCAAACTAAGTTTTAAAGAGCAAATAGAGGAGACGTTTGTTATGGTAGAGGTGACAGTTTGGGCAAAGAAAACAGACGGGAGAGGGTTTCACATATGCAGAAGCACTGCAAGCAGCTTGGAATTGCTGGAACAGAAAGTTGAGACAAAGGAGCACGAGGAAAAAAGTCCGAGGAGGCAGACAGTTGTCAGATAGTCAGTGGTCCATGTGCTACATTTAAAGATATTTAAACTTTTTTTCTCTCTCTGAGCCGTTTTCCTTTCAGGACCAATTTCAAACCTCAGTGATTGCTGGAAGCCTGGCATAACCACACAAACCCACAAATTTTGAATTATCTGATGCTAGATAATTCACCTTCCCCTCACCATCTCAACATCGTTCGCTTATGGCCAATACTTCTATTTAACTGTATCTTTAAAATTTCTAAGTGCATTTTTAGCTAGCTGATGCTAGCATTCAATACCTATCACTTTGTCAAAAGAATGGGACGTATTTGGGAGAGAGGTATTAATTGATTACTGGAGAGATTATTGAAAAGCGCTCCCATGTTCTTACTTTGGGGTATAACTCTTAATGATACAACTGTACTAGCAAGTGTTAGGTTGGAGAAATGAAACCATTTTAGGGATTTTCATTAGGAGGAACTTAACATGAGGACTTACAGGTTCATACAACCATCAAATATGTTGGAAGATTGAAGATCAAGAAGGCCCCTGAGGGCTTTCCGTGAGTCTAAAAGTTGGGTGGTCACAAGAGGCCATCCTTGATGATCTTAGCTAACTGCAGTACAAGTGAATAATTTTCAGGGAACCCTTGGGAGCCACTGGCAATCCCCACATCTACCAGTTGCCAGTGCCTACATTAAATGTTGGCTTCCCTTAAGGTTTTGTCCTAGGCACCCTTTTCTACTAAATAAACTCTTTCTGGATGGTCGCTATTGCTAGATGGTTTCAAATACTATCTATATGCCAGTGTCTGTGTGACTCATACCTTTAGGTTTCCAAAGCAGGTGGGTCGTATGAGCTCTAGACATGCATATCCAGTGCCTAATCTCAGAAGCCTCCTAGTCATCCCAAACTCAATATGTCCAAAATTAAACATAAGATCTTCTTCCGGTAAAACAAATGAAACCGGGTTGATTCCAATGTTTCTTTACTTATTACAGCACTTACATCTATCCAGTTACACAAGCTACAGATCTTTGTTGCTCTGTCCTCCTTCGCTCCCTCAGCCCACATCCAGTCGTCCCTAGGTTCTGTCGCGTTAATGCTAAATGTCTCTCAAATCCATCCAGCTCTCTGTATGCCCACCACCACCAGATACTCTGAGCTACGATCGTCTTCCAGCTGTTCTCCCTGTGTGTATCAAGTTCCCATCCACTCCATCCTCACTATAGCAGAAGGGAGATACTCAAAGGCAAATCTGATTATTTCCCTTCACCGCAGCCTCTAAGATGACCCCCAGTGCTCCTGTCTCTGGGTATCCACACCATTGGTAATCCCCTCCCATCAGAGTTGGTAGAAATGATGGAATGTCACTGCCAAGACGAGGTTATAAAAGCCCTTTTCTGTTGGGCTCACTCACGTTCCCTCTTTCTTGCTCTAAGTGATACAGCAGCTCTGGGGCATACAGCTGCTCTATGCTGAGTGGCTACACAGAGACACCCACAAAGAGGAACTGAGGCCTTCTGAGTGATTCTGGAAGCAGATCCTCAGCCCCAGTCAAACCTCACACGATGGGATCCCCAGTCAAACCTCACATGATGGGAGCCCCAATATGATAACTGCAATCTCTTGTGGGACCCGGAGCTAGAACCACCCAGCTAAGCCATACCTGGATTCCTGACCCTCAGAAATGGCATGAGATAATAAGTATTTGTTGTTTTAAGCTGCTAAGTTACGGGGTAACAAAAAATAAATATCATCCAGTGGTTTCCCAAAATTCTCTACCATGATTCTCAAAGCTCAATATGATCTGACCACTAGCTGTAACGTCTGCCACATTGGCCGCCATCCCCTCTCCGACACAGACTTTTCCTAGTCTGTACTTCCACCAGCACTGCCACCACTCAGCACACGCCGTTGCCTCTGCCGGGAATGTGCTCCTCAGCTTTGTTCATCAAAGTTGAAACCTGCTTCTTCACATTTCAGTTCAAGCCACTTCCTCATGGACGCCTTCTTTTGTCTCCCAAATGACTACGTCAAATCCTTCTTTTATAAGCCAGGGTGGCCTCATTCACTTCTCTTTGAGGGCACTTACCTGGTTTAATAATAGCTAATACTTACTGATGAATCACAGTCCTACATGCTTTGCATAATCACAAGCATCCTCACTAGGTGACTTTTGGCAACATTCTGGACCTTTCTATGCCTCAGTTTCTTCATCTGTAAAGTGTAGCAAAGTGCCTCCACTTTACAGATGAAAAAACTGAGGCATAGAAAGGTCCAGAATGTTGCCGAAAAGTCACCTAGTGAGAATGCAGATTTACATATTCTTGTGTGTTTATTTGAGTGCATCCATTGCTCCAGGAAACTGTATGCTCTGTCATGGCAGACGCCTCTTCTATTTTGCTCTCAGTGGTCTTGAGTCTTCTTTCCCAACTGTTCTACCACGGAGTTGTCAGTGAACCTAGGAAATGCCTGAGTTGCAGGATTTCCATGAGGCAGGGAACGAACAGGCCCTTTATCCCACTTTGAGATTTGGACATGCAAAGGACAAATCTGTGTGTGTGGACAGAGGCTTCTTTATGTGACCGGCTCTTCTGTTCCTTCCATCGCTCTGCTAATACTGCCCTGCTGTTCAAAATGAACTCCAGAATAGCACAAAGTATAGGCAAGGAAGGTTGACAGGAGGGAATACTGCCAACCAGGCAGGACTAGAGCCCTAGACATTTCCTCTCTGGGCAGCAGGAGCACATTTCATCAATGGTGGGGTGTGGAGCCTCGGGCCAAAGGCTGAGGCAGACAGACTTCCAGGAGGATGAGGCCATCACCGGAAGCCAACACTCAGGACCCCACAGTCAACCCTCTGCCACTGAGGTCCTGCCAGACAGGAGCAGCAGGCACAGCCACCCAGGCAGAAGAGAGGATGGTGCACAGGGAAGGCGTTATGCCAGATGGCAGAGCCGGATGAACGGCCAGCCAGCCGGCACCAGCCTAGTGCCAACTGTTAGCAGAGTCCACGCAGCACAGTAGAAGGCGGGAAGCGGGGTGGCTCACCCCAGCTCCTCCCAGGGTGCCTGGGCTGACAGCCTGGTGTCCACCCTGGTGAGGCAGGACCCTCTCCTCCTCATACTGTGCAAGGAGCTCTGATGCTGTGGTCATAAGACATTGGTTCAAACCCAGCTACATACTATCATGTGACTTTGAGCAAATCACATTACCCTACCTGCTCTAACTGATTTGGTAGCTGCCATGGGAACAAATTAAGTTACATGTATGGAGATGGTTTGCTAACAGCAAACTACAAATGCATATCTACAGGGTTGCTATGACGCTCCAAACACTCATCAGTTGTTTTCTGCTTGCAGTATACTCTTGAATACTGAAACTGTGGGCCCGCCTGAAAGGAATCACAAGCTGAAATGACATAGACTTGGTTTGCAGCAGTTACAGATCCATCAGGACTGGGATTACCAGGGGCTCATGGTCTTGGTCAAAGTGGGCCTGGTCTTGCCACTGGCCCAGTAAACCTCCCTGGGCCCCCCTCTGGGGCCCACTATTCCTCTTCTCTCACTCACGCCTGTTGCAGGAGTAATCTCCTCTGGCGCTGGCTCTGGCCACATTGTGAGGCCTTCCCTCCCAAAAAGTTTCTCTCCATCCACTCCATTCCCTTCTGCCTGGGGCCCGTTCACTCAAGCGCTCCCTCACAGATGTTAGAGAAACAGCGTGTGTACTGAGTTGTAACAAAAAATAAATTGAAACTTGGATCAAAACTGGGCGGCTTGCCGGGGAAATGTTTTCAATCCACCTGTGCACGCCACGATTCGTTTGAACTCTCCGGCTTCCACAGCAGCTGTGTGATGGGGGCACGCCACCCTAACCCCTCTGTGGGAATACCGGGCAGATAGATGCAGAATGAGCTCCAAGGGCTCTGCTGGTGGTGCTCAGTCTTGAAAAGGTCTAGCAGTTTGAGTCTCTCTTCAATGAGATACTCCAGATTTTGTAACTCTGCAAAGTTTTTATTCATCTAACATAAATCCATTCCATTTAAATGGTTGTGGTTTCCCCACTGGGAGCCAGATATTGTGCTAGAAGCTCATATAGAAATAGGAACCAGGCTGGATGTGGTGGCTCAGGCCTGTAATCCCAGCACTCTGGGAATCACTTGAGGCCAGGAGTTTAAGACCAGCCTAAATAAGACACCATCTCTATCAAAAAAAAAAAAAAAAAAAGAAAAAAAAAGAAAGAAAAAAAAAAGAAAAGAGAAAGAAAGAAAAAGAAAACAAAGAAAAGAAAAGGAAGGAAGGGGAGCCAGACACAGCCCTGCCTTCAAGGAGCTCACACACCGCACTAGAAGGGCTTCCAAAGTGATGAGTAAGTTGTCTGGGATGTACTAGAAGGCTCTACAGAGTAGGCAGCCTTTGAATAAGGTCTTAGGGTCTTAAGGAGTGGTCAAGAATGCTGGGGCAGAGTTTGCAAAGGCATAGGACATGAGGGCTCACACAGCTGGGCCATGATGCGTGTTCTGGGTCAGCCTAAGTCTGTCAGAGACGCTTCAGGAAATTTCCCAGCAAAGGCCTGGTAAGAGGGGACAGCCAACCCCCAGCTCCAGGTAACTGTCACCGTGTGGAAGGCAGGTTCAGCTTAGAATCCTCTCTGAGCTTTCAAAAGATGTCAGCAATTCAGATTTCACACACACACACAAAAATAAAAAAACAAAAAAAACTCCTTGATTTTTCATTGTTGGTAACCAATTCTAAGAAAAAAAGATGGTTCAAGCCAATTGCAACAGATGCTGTGGTGTCCCAAACAGAGCCAGTCATCCTCCAGCTGCTCTGAGCATCAGGCTTCTTTCCCCTTCCCCAGCCTGCATTTCCCTGCAGCCCTGCTCTGCCTCTCCCTTTCTCCAGCCTGTACATTTCCTTCTTTTATCACCACAGGTGTTTCTCTCTCTTTTTAAAAGACAGTTTAATGCAGTGGAACTATCACAAGTTTTGAAGCCAGCCATCCCAGCAAAATTCCAGGCTGCCATTTACCATATGATTTCACGTAAGTTTTCGTTTTGATGTCCTAAATGGGCAAAAGAGGGTAAGACTATCCACACCACAAAGTTGTTGCAAGATTGGATGACATCAGGTCCATAAAGAGCTTGAAACACCGGTGCGTAGTGGGTCCCTCCGCTCCCAGTTTGCTTCTTTTGTTTCATTTCTTCTTCCTCACTTTCTCTGTTGATTAGAAGAATTAGGGAGAATAAGTGCTAAGTAAAGCACCAGATAAAATTTTTTACATTATAAGAAAAATATTAAATTATACAACATAATTTTTTATCTCCATAGCTTCTAATTTTTCTCTATTTTTTGGTATTTAATACCTATAAATTGGTGGGCAAAATTCCCAGTAAATTAATAATAACACAAATAAGGCCAAAATTCCCAGTAAAGAAAATGAGCATCAGAAGCCAAGAGCGTTTCAACAGTGGAAATCCTTTGTGTCACCCAATGAAGTCACAGCATTCACACCTGGTGAATCATAGCTTCCTGCCCAGAGGCGGTGTTCTCTTTACTTCCTAAGAAGCAGTGGTGCATTCTCAAGGGCAATGAACATCAAGTAACAGAGCACATGCCAGATGTCCAATCCTTCTGGCCATAGGTGCTGAGGCAGAGACAGAGCCTGGCATGCCTCTTCTATCATGTCTTTCCATGGCTGCTATGCTAAAGTTCTATTTTCTTCTAAGTGTTTTATGAGGCTTTCATGTGCACTCTGAATCATCGTTTGTTTGATTTATTACAAGTGATACAATTCAGAAACAGCCAGGTGGAAGAGATGCATAGGGCAAGGTGTGGGGAAGAGGCATGGACATCCCATGCCTCTCTGGGTGCATGACACCTTCCAGTACCTCAATGTGTTCACCAGTCTGGAAGCTCCACAGGTGTTCCTGAAGATCTTCCAAAGCCAGGCTCCAGGCCCTGCATCTATAGAACTGATCTGTTACCTGAGACTCCAGGTACAGACCAGAGTAGGTATTTGGAGCATCAGCTTGAAACCCTGTAGCTAGAGTTCAGTACAGTAGGATGTCAAACAGGAGCTAGAGAAAGGAGTTGCCTGGCTATGAGACTGGGAAAGAAGAGGAAGGCCTGGTTAGGATTAGTCTGTTATCCAGTACAAGGAAATTCATGATGAGAAATAAAAATAAAATTCTAAGCCCCCAGCCTACTGGAAGGACCATCTCTTAGTCAAGAGAACCACAGAACAACCTTTAAAACTGACTTCTCAGTGAGGATGGGATGAGAAGATTAGACAGAGCTAGTTATACCCCTCCTTTGCTAACCACAAATAGACTTTCTTTCCTAAAAGCTAAACAGAAACCAGCCCTTTCAAATCCACCACTGATACCAACCGTCTGACACTACCCCTTCTTTTATGCCTAAAAAGAGACTCAGCTACTCAGGAGGCCGAGCCTGGAGGACCCCTTGAGCCCAGGAGTTCTGGGCTGTAGTGTGCTATACCAATTTGTGTGTTTGCACTAAGTTTGTCAACAATATCATGACCTCCTGGGAGTATGGAGGCACCAGGTTGCCTAAGGAGGGGTGAATGGACCCTGGACAGAAATGGAGCAGGTTAGAATTTCTGTGATGATTAGCAGTGGGATCGTGCCTGTGAATAACCACTGCACTCCAGCCTGGGCAACAGAGTGATTCCTGTCTGAAGTAAATGAATGAACAAAGAGCCCATCAGCCACCCAGGGGTTATGAGTGGTCTACGGAGAATTTCACATCCTCTGCTTTACCTTTTGATGTCAGAGGGCTGACAACTTCAACCTCAGGTCATGCTAACGCTGCCATTATTTGTACATAGGACCAAGGAAGGGGAACGAAACTCCACTGCATGTGTGGTTTCATAAATATTCATGATCTTTTCTATTAGCCTATTGAATATGTAAATTTGACCACTCCATTCAACATAATTTTTTTTTCCTTTGCCCCTCCCTCAGAGTGCCTATTTCTGGCTTCTGGCTTCTGGCCAGAGGCTACATTTCCCAGTCTGCCAGAACGGCCACCTGCAGACTGCAACCCTTTACGAGAAATAAAGCTCCCTTTTCTAAATTTATGAACCTCATCATTTTTAACTTGACAATTCTATGGGCACTGGGGAGCCACTGAAGAATTCTTTACCAAGAAGAAACAGATCAAATTGAGCTTCAGAAAGCCTATACCGACTGCAGACTATAGTGACTGCAGGTAATTAGACAAGAGCCATACTGGGCATCTCTTGTTTGGATGATGCAGTAGGCTTCTAACTGAGCACCATGCATTCACCTTTGCCTCACTTTAACTAAGCCTCAAATCAGCAGCCAGAGAGATCTGACAAAATGTGTCAGGTGTCATTGCCAAGGCCTCTGATGATGCATCCCTTGTGGATGTGAAGGCTATTGTTTTTTCTACAGCCCTAATCCCTGCGAAACCTCCCTTAACCCTGTCCCCCCACTGCCCTGCCCTTGCTCCTTCAGAGCTGGTCATGTTCACATAGCCACCTGACTGCCTGCCCTTTCTGTCTCCCGTCGTCAGGCTCTCTGGCTCTCTCCTCGTGTTGCTGTACTTGCCCTTCCTGTTCTTCCCTTGCCTATCATAGAGCCGCTGCTGCCTCCCTCCTTCAGGTCCTCACTCAAGGGTTGCCTCCCCAGGGAGGACTGCCCTGGCCTCCTTCTGTAAGATCACACTGTATGGCAGAAGCACTGGGTAGCAATAACTTAAGCAAACCCTGAGGATGACTCTATCATCTGAGATGAATGTGTGTTTGGAGTTCCAAGCTAAGAAATCCAAGAGCGGCCAACCTAGAGATCTACTCCTTATCTGTGAAGAACATCCTAGCCCCTGGCCCATCCCTTGGAATGCAGGCTGTACGGGGGATCCAGGTCCTTTGCTTTGGCTGAAATGGAGGTTGCTAGGTAGAGGTTGATAAGTGAAAATGTTAGGTAACTTGCATGCTTTTTATAAACAGTAGCAGCTTTCCTGTCCAGCCCACCACCTCTGGATGATGCTGTATGTAAGTCGTCAGTAAACCTTACGTCTTGTTTGCTGGCTCCAGGTCTCTTTGTTGATCTGTTGGACACTGTGCCATCAGTACTGGAATAAATAGAGCTCTGCATCACACACACACACACACACACACACGCACTCCCCACCTCATAGTTGGGCTGCCATGCATCACGACACCTGATCCAAGGAGCAAGCAGGTTCTGAAGCCCTTGCTCCACTTGCCAAGGAATGTCCCAGTGTGGATTGCAGTCTGCAGAGGAAGGGTACTTTGACTGAGCTTGAAGGCCAAGCTGTATCCTGCAGGAAGAGGACACTGTTTTTTAATTTGTCTAGAATCTACCTCACCCTGCACTCTATCCCCTTCCTTTTTACTTACCATCCCCTCAGTTTACTTCTTTACCTTGTTTGTACCCGTCTCCCCTGCTAAAACGTAAGCTCCATGAGTTTCAAACAATACTATTTCCACAGGGTCTAGAACAATGTCTGATATGTAGTAGATGCCCAGTAATATTTTTTGAGTGAATTACGAGTGAGTAGATGGAAGGCAGGAAGATAGGAGAGAAGGAAGGAAAGAGACAGATTAGAGGCAGGGAAATGCAGTCTATGTTCATGATTTATATGAGACAGAATAATAACTAAGGTGCTGATACGACTGTTTCGACTCTAATGTTGCTTTCTCTGACCCTCTCCAGCTGATTGTATCACCCAATCAATCCCTGGAAACCTGTGGGTGAGATGGAGGAGGGACCCTTCTTTTAGGGGCCTACAGACCCCATCTATGGACATAAAGGAAAATCCTGAGTTCCTTCATGGGAAATTCCAGACACATAGCTAACCCTGAGAAGTAAATAAGTAACTTGTTAAACAAGAAGGTAATAGTAGCCTAAAACAATAGCTAACGAAGTTACAGTCCCAGAGATGTTTGCTTTCCCCATAGAAATTAAAGATAACATCTTAATGTATGTCCCCCAGTCGTCTTTCAGAGGCTGGGATCCCCACAGGACTGACAGGCACTTAGACCCCAGATGAGGGGAGGTGAAGACTAAACTTTACCTATCACCCTTTGTTTTAAGGTTTTTTCATAAGGGCTTGGAGGCAGTCGCTCCCCCAACATTTTTCTACTGATCCCCAATTTTTTTTTTTTTACTATCTCCAGAAATGGGTATAAGAACTGACCACCAATTTTTAAACAAAGCTTCTCTTCCTTAACTGATTGCAAATCAGAAGATCTTTAAATCTACCTCTGCCCTGCAAGCCGGTGCTTCAAGATATCCCCCCTTTAGGCCAAAACCAATATGCAACTTTCATGTATTGACTGTTGGTTTTGTGGGTAGCGTCAGCACTCTGGAAATTTACCCCTGCCTTTAAAAACCGTTACGTGCAAGCCAGTGGAGAGTTTGGGCCTACAAGCATGAGCTGCCCTGGTTCTCCTTTCCTGGTGCTCAGCAATAAATAAATGCTTTTCCTTTCTTTCTATCACTGCAGAAGCATCAGTGTGAGCGTCTAGTTTCACTGCACCAGGCAAGTGGACGCTGGTTCGGTTCTGTAGCGTGAATATCACCATACCCAGGACAGAGACTCCAAATTTCTACATTCCTCAGTTTGATGTGGTTTATCTTTGAGCTTTGTGTCTGTTATTTCCTTCTCTTGGTCCCTGGTTGGTTTTTTCATTTAAAAACTCATTTTCAACATCTCAGTCTCCATTTTTCTCATTTGATTTTTCATTTAAGCCCAAGTGATTTTCTAATAGTTTGAGTCCCTTATTGAGTCATTTGTCTCAGGGCCAAACGCAGGGATGATGGCTCAGCTTCCTCTCTGGGTGCTTTAGCAGAGAGGCTTTTGCTTATGAGCCTGGGGTGCTGAGCAGTTTAAGAAAGTGCCCTCGGGCCGTGGTTGCCCTGCCATTTTGAAGCGGTGACCTCTCCTCATTGAAGGGAAGGGAGAGGCCTTCCCTGGCTCCTCTCTTCCACTAATTAAAACGCTTGCAATCTGGGTGGCAATTGATGCAATAAGGTTCACAGGTAAAAAGCTAATCAGGCTTTGTCTTTTAAATGAAAGCCCCATTCTGAAATGGAGCACAGCAGGTGGGCGGGAGCTACACTCCTTTCCAAAGCTGTCACACATCTGTGCACAGAAGCATGGTTTTTTGTCTTTTTTTTTAAAGCACCAACAGCAGCAGCAGTCTGGGAACCACTCTGTACCTGCAGCTCAGGCTTAGCGGCTTCTCTACAAATTGTATTCAGTGGGAGGCCATTTCCCGGTTAGGGAGGGTGTTGGTGGGGTTTTTCCCTGCCTCTAGGGAACAACTTTGGAGACAGAACAATTGTGTTCCCCACCTGAAAATACCAGATATGCATTTTCTACTTCTAAGATCACTGTCCAAGAAAGCTAAAAACACCCACTGTCCAGAAAAAATACACACACATACACATATGTGTAGATACATAAAATACATGACGTATAATAGAATAGCAAATAATATATTAATAATCAATTTAGTAATATGTTATTCAAATTTGTCATCTCACTCATCCTCCAATATAACTTCTTTAAGATAAAGAATAAAAATTTTGGTGACTGTAGATGTCTTTTCTCCTTGAGGTATTCAGGGTAGGATTGGGTTGTTGTTGATTGGAGGAACAAGGGGTAGATTTTTAAATTCAAAACTGGGGGCTAAGGCAGCTGTCAGGGCACACCAGGTTAATACATTAAAAATAAATAAAACCCAAAGTGACTGGCCTTACCTGGAGTAGCATGCTCTGAATTTGTTGTTTTGTCAATGGAGAGTGAGACTGAGATATTTTCTAAGCTTTTTGGTCTCCCAGGAGAATTTTGTTTAGTTCTTTGAATCAGGGTTTTTAAATTCCTTGAGAGCTGCCCAAAAGGCTGTGGTGCTGGACCTGCCTTTTGTCTTCTTCATATCTGTGCTTACCCTCACAGGATCGTTAGGAGTTAAGAAATTATCCTTTAGTGAGTTTCGGTCAAAGGAGGCAGAACCTGGAACTCAGCATCATCCCTTTCGGTGGGGCTTAGGGAGCTTTCTGGATGGGAAGAGGGCTTACCCCCAGCGGTCTGCATGTAGCTCTTCAGGCTAAAATGCCTGTCATCTGCTACAGATCAAATGCAGGACTAATTGGCACTCCTGAGCCAACTCATTTTTGGATGAGTTTCCTTCTGATGTTTTAAAGCATCTCAAAAGCCTCTTCTATAAATGATTCTCAAGGACCCTCGCAGAGCGAGATTAGTCTCTTAACTGTAATGGGAGTAGGCTTGGGTCCAGATTTATAACCATTCTGTCTCTCATCTTGAATACTAAAATCTAGGTTTACTTTAATTTCTTCTCATTTCTTTTCAGTAACATATCCTAGAAGCTTAACCAAAAAGAGGAGAATGAAGAAGGAAATCAACTCATTTGCCACTGTCAAAACAATTATAACTTGAAAATGATTTCAACCACGTGCAAATGGGATAATTGACAATTATCAGAACGAATAGGGGAAATTCTAATGCTGCAAGCTAGAAATTACATGAAAACATGCTTGCAGAGAGCCACCTCTTTTTTTTTCTTTAAGAAAGAAAACCATAATAATTCTGATAAGGTCACTGCTAAGTGCCAAACATCAGGCTGGATTTTTTAGAGGCACTAATGTATGTAATTTCCATAAAGCCTTTTCAAGGTAAATGTTATTCTCCCCATTTTATAGAAGGGGAAACTGAGATTCAACAGTATTAACTGACTTACCCAATCAATAGATAGTAAGTAAATTTGAACCCAGGGCTCGTCAGTTCCAAAGTACATATCTTTTCTATTTATGCAGCTGTCTTAAAAAAATAAATCTAACAATGAAAATGACAGCAATAATAACTCTAAAAATGTGTAAGACAAGAAATTTGAAGCCCAGTTATTTACAAATATTTCATACTTTTTAAAGACTCTATTCATTTCAGATTTCTGAATGCCTGTATCAGCATTAACCAACAGAATTTTTTGCAGTGAATGTAAACATTTTATCTCTGTGCTATCCAATCAGGTAGTCAGAAGATACACATAACTACTGTGCACTGAAATTGTGTTTTATGTGACCATGAATCTCAAGTCTTAATTTTATTTCATTTTAATTAATTAATAATTAATTATTTAATTTCAATTTAAATAACCACCTGCTGTATGCCTAATGGATCGGGCAGCACCAGAGCTACATATTGATAATTACAATGCTCCAAGACAAGTACCGAAAGAGGAAATTTTAATTCAAGCATAGTGCCAAAGTTGATATTTTTCCTTAATAACATTAATGAAATTCCTGGAAAATAGGCGAATCTCATGTAATTGCAGAGTCACCCATGGGTATTTATACCACGGATTGAGAGTTAGTTCTCTAATGAATTCCCACATGCTGTCAATGGCCAAATGGATTTGGGACACAATTTTAATTCTCACGTCTACAATTCTCACATCGACAAGGGACACATTTTATTTTATAATCGTAAATTTAAATATGGCAGAAGAAAGGATTTTTCTATTTTTCACTACATACACACACACACGCGCGCGCACGCGCACACACACACACACACACACATACATCCCTTTCCTGAAAGACTTTTTTTTAAAATTATAAACATATAATCCAGTTTCCAGTTATTCTAAAAACTAAGCACTTTTTTTGTTGCTGTTCTTTACATGGTGATGTACGATAGTGTGTGATGTGGCTTGGCTCTGTGTCTCCACCCAAGTCTCATATCAAATTGTAATCCCCATATTCCCCATGTGTCAAGGAAGGGGCCTAGTAGGTGGTGATTGGATCATAGGGGCGGTTTCCCCATGCTGTTCTCATGATAGTGAGTGAGTTCTCTAGAGATCTGATGCCTTTGCAAGTGTTTCAGTTCCTCCTTCACTCTCTCCTTCTGCCTTGTGAAGAAGGTGCCTGCTTCCCCTTCTGCTACGATTGTAAGTTTCCTGAGGCCTCCCCAGCCATGTGGAACTGTGAGTCAATCAAACCTCCTTTTTAAATAAATTACCCAGTCCCAGGTCTTATCTTTATAGCAGTGTGAGAATGGACTAATATAATATATAGATATGACCTCCAAAATGTTATCAGAGAGACTCTGACCCACATTTGCTCAGATAGGTTACAGATCCCCCCTGTGCAGGGGAAGCTATTTCTGCCTCATCCAGATGTCTTTCCTGGCTATCATCCATCCCTTAACTGCTGTGAGTGTTGCTTGCTAACAGCTCAAAGCTACACCTTCTCTAAAGAACTGCCATGGAAAAATGGGAACCCCTGGCCCAGGAGATTACACCCTTTCTAGACTCCACCCTCATTCATCCTTAGGGAATGACAGGCTGATGGAGGAGCAGATTATAAAAGACTGATCTCCCCGGTCAAACTAGAACAAATTTTATGGTACCATTCTTGCTCCAGAGCTCAACATGGGATGAGGCTGGTGGTAGTGTCCAGCCAAGACTATATCATTGCTTAACTCCTTGTCATAGTCTATTTCAGCTGCTATAATAAAATGTCATAGGCTGGGGTGCTTATAAACAATAGAAATTCATTCTCACGGTCTGGAGGCTAGGACAGCGAAGGTCAGGGTGCTGGCCAACTCACTGTCTGGTAAGGGCCTACTTTCTTATAGACAGGGCCTTCTCTGTGTCCTCCTATGGTAGATAAAGTGGACAAGCTTGCTTGGGGCTACTTTACGAGGGCACTAATCTCATTTCTGATGGCCCAACCTCCTAATATCATCACTCTGGCAATTACTTTTTAACATGTAAATTTTAGAAGGACACAAACATTCAGACCATCACCCTCCTCCTCTATCCTTTCTTACTTCCCCATCCCTTCCCCAGATACCACAAGCTCAATAAGTCACATGCACCTAAATCCCTATCTCAGGTTTTGCTTCTCAGAAAACTACCTAAAACACCATCTCAAGGACCTGAGTTATTTGCATGACCAAGAAGTTGCCTGTCAATATTTGGGCTCATGTGTTCCTCCTCAGAAAAGTATAGAAGGTATTTTCACTAATAAGCTTTGAGAAAAAATACATTTTTGTTTTTCCTTTTCTGTGCAAAAATTTATCTATCCAGAGGTGAAAGAGTTATGTGGTATCACCACAGCCTAGATTTGGAATACAAATCCAACTACAAAATAAAGGCTGTCACTCCTGCCTAGTTAATCAGTCAAAATAGGAGTGAACAGTTGGAGTAAGTATATATTTCGGCTACAGTACAATTTAGAAAGGCATGATGACTAATTTCATGCATAAACTTGACTGGACCACAGGGTGCCTACACATTGGGCTGACCATTATTCCAGTGTGTCTCTGAGGGTGTTTCTGGATGAGATTAGCATTTGATTCAGTACACTGAGTAAAGCAGATTTCCTTCCCTAATATGGATGGGCCCCATCCAATCAGCTGAAGACCAGAATAGAACAAAACAGCTAAGTAAGAGAGAACTCCTCCTGTCTAATTGATTGAGCTGGGATCTAAGTCTTTTTCAGCCTTTGGGCTTAGTCTAAAACACTGGCAATTCTTGGGTCTTGAGCTTGCCGGCTTTCAGACTGGAACTTATGTTATCAGCTTTCCTGGCTCTCAGGCCTTTGGACTAAGACTGGGAATATCCTATCAGCTTTCCTAGAGCTTTGCTTGTCCGCTACAGATCTTGGAACTTCTCAGCCACAAAAACTCATGAGCAAATAACTTACAATGAATCTCATTTTATATCTACCTGTATTCTATAGCCATATAGATTGATTGATTGATCATCAATTGATAATCTCCTATTGATTGTGTTTCTCTGGAGAACCTTGCCTAATACAGAAGGCAAATTTTATATAAAGTGATTGTTTAAGACTTAGATTCAATAGACAAGGAGACGAAAGAGTCCACATGGGTTTTATATATAAAGTTATGATAACCACATCTCATTTCTTAAGCAAACAAACAAACACACACAAACAAATAAATGTGAAGGGCTTAGGCCAGAGGAAAGGAAATATGCATTCTGTATGTCCTGTGTTGGCCCCAGTCCCACTGAATATTAAACAAGAATGAAGGCACTCATTTAGAATATACAATGATTTGGTAGAAGACAAAGTGTCAATTTATTCATCCATAATGAGAAATAAAACCATTAACCAGATTGGATTCTGATGTTTGCTGTTCAGTTTATTCTACCCCTGCAGGCAAATTTACAGGGAAAACTAAATTAAAACCAGAATTTTTTATTATCTGAGGAGCAGAAGGGATTTGAATGACTCTCCACACGGAAGTCACTCATCTATGACACGCGGAAGTCACTCATCTATGACCACCTGACTTTCTGCTCTTCCTGTGGGGCATGCCAGCTGCAGAGTGGCTTGGACCAGGCCACTCTCCCCGGAGCAAGGATGGAGGCTCCTTGCCAGCAGAGGACTCTCTTATTCTCATTTTTCTGGACTTTCTTGACTGGACAGCTCCCTTTTGTCTAACTGCCACAGTGCAGACAGGGTATTGGAAATAGGAAGGTTTCTCCTGCTCAGCTCATTGATTCCTTGTCAAAATATACAACAGCTCTAGCATGACTCAACATGGAAGCAATGATTTCTTCTGGGAGGAACCAGTGGTTCCAGAATGAATCCACACTCAGACACAGCCTCTGTGGGCAATGGCCTTAGATGTTACATTTGTAATCAAAGCAGAAAAAGCTCTCAGAAAAATCTCCTGACTCTGGGTGATTAAATGTGGAGGAAAACTGAGAACTCCATTTAACCAGTCTTCTCTAGAACTACTATAAGTCCAATTCTGTCTTTTGGCTCCTCCTCTCTCTCTCCTAGAAATTTGTATTAAAGAGTCAGTATTTGCAAGCTTGGTGCTAGATACTGTAACATCTTATTTTTTTTAATGATGGTCTCAGTGTAACCTGGTTCATATAAAGCTTGTGAAAATATTCATATGTCCCCAAATAGAAATAGGAGAGTCTATGACCCAATAAACAAATACGGGAAAAATTAGAAACTTTCAAATAAAATCTATCTGCAGCACAGGCAGTAGAACTTGAGAATTTGCAACATTTATTTGAATCCCTGAAGGTATCAATAAACTTTTATATGGGGCAAACCGTCTAGATGCTAGAAAATACACACTATAATGTTTTATGTTTTATTTAGCTGCAGTACATAAATTCCCCTGGGCCCCACAGACAAGTACTGGTGGGCTATGACTTCCGGCATTTAAAGGGATTCTCAGACATTTATCTTAGGCATTCCAGTGTGATGTTTTCTCTCTTTATTGTGGAATCACTTACTTTGGGCTTTGGGGAATTTGTGATTACTGCTTTCAAAATCCTCTTTGCAGAATTTAATGAAGTCAAAACTATACAAAAGAATCATTTTTGAGAGAAGTGAGCAATCCATGTTCTCTATCCTACGTGTGCATAGGAATCCATTGCTTTAATTGTATCTAAATACCTTCTCTTTCATACTGGTTTTGTTTATGGACATATATGCCAGCAAAGAAATAACTATTATGGCTGTAAATTGCGCCTGATACTGAGATTAATAGCCATAAAAATAGTCCTCCAGGGAATTAGGGGTCTGGTTTAACTATCTCTGTAATGTTCCTACTTCAAGAGCAATATTTCATGGGTGTTGTAAAATTTATAAGCCTATATTCACGAGGTCTGCATGCTTCCAACTAGACAAGACTGGATGTTTATCCTAGCAATTCAGTGTCTAATAGGATCTGCCTTCATGATATTCCAGGTGTCACAATAAACACACAGTATGAGTGTTTATAGAAGCTGTGCTCAATACTGGATCACAGAGCTTACGCTGAAGGTGAAGGAAGACATCCATCAAAAACTGCCCTCCTCTTTCAATAATGACTCAGGAGGGTAGAAGAGGCTAGGCTGGACATGTTGGGGAAGAGGCAGTCAGATCACCGTAACTGCCACTTCATTAACCCCTGAAAGGCTGGAGAGGAAGGGGGAGTGGAATATACTCTATGTGCCTCTCATTGTGGGGCTGAAGACATGCATCTAACTCCACTGGTATGCTCAGACAGCTTTAACCAGCTCTTGGGAGCTTACTGCTGAACTTTCAGAAATTTTGTGAGCTTGTTGTTCAACACTGCCTTTGTGAAAAATAGAATCATGCAAACTTACAATTAAATAAAATATACATAACAAAATTAATAAATGCTCAAAATTCTTCATTCCCTAATCATTGTGCTACATTCTACTGTTATCTATGCTTGGCCTTTATTTACATATCTTGCCTATAAGATGGAAATACTGAGGTGGTATGTGACCGTACAACTGTACAAATTTTCCTGACTCTACACCTGCATAGTCAGGGAAATCAGGTTGGTAGCTTGCCATTGGCCTTGCTGGGTGTGTTTATACCACAGAAATTGGCAAAAGCTAAATCTCTTGGTTGTGTGTTTGGTGGGGGTAGCCAGTTAAACATGTTTCACTGGTCTGTGTGCCTGTTTTTATGCCAGTACCATGCTGTTTTGTTACTACAGCTCTGTAGTATGATTTGAAGTCAGGTAATGTGAGGGAGTTTATCAGCACAGCATAGCTGAACCCCTTTTTTGCTGTTGTTGTTTTTCCTAACACCCTAGTTGCTGATCACAGCTGCCACTTGTACCTCCCCCTCACTTTGTCTGCCATTCTCCAGCTCCTGTTTCTTGGAACAGTTGAACAGGCCTTCCTGCTGTGGTTAAAGGAGAACCAAGAGAAGGAAAGATGAAAAGATGATTGCCATCTTTCATATGGCCCTTCATAGTGATGTAGCAGACTGGCAGGACTTATTTCCTGGTCCTAACAGGGTAAAATAAGGCTAGAATCAGCACATAGCACTGAAGGTAACCTCTGGTTGCCCTCACAGCTTATCAGCACTCACACTCACATTACCTGACTTCAAATTATACTACAGAGCTATAGTAACAAAACAGCATGGCACTGGCATAAAAACAGACACATAGATCAATGGAATAGAAAAGAGAACCCAGAAACAAGTCCTTATACCAACAGTGAACTATACACTGGGGAGTCTTTTCAATAAATGGTGCTGGGAAAACTGGATATCTGTATGCAGAATGAAACTAGACTCCTATCTCTCATCATATACATAAATCAAATCAAAATAGATTAAAGACTTATATGTACGACCTCAAACTATGAAACTACTACAAGAAAACATTGGGGAAACTCTCTAGGACATTGGTCTGGGCAAAAATTTGAGTAATATCCCACAAGCACAGGCAACCAAAGCAAAAATGGACAAATGGGATTACATCAAGTTAAAAATCTTCTGCACGACAAGGTAAACAATCAAAAAGATAAAGAGACAACCCACAGAATGGGAGAAAGTATTTTCAAACTACCCATCTGACAAGGGATTAATGACCAAAAAAGAGGAAACGGAAATTGAAAATGGATCAGAATTTTCAGTGTCCCCTATCTTCCCTACCACATTAGTGGTGGAGGCTACCCGTTGAGATGGTAGGGCTGCAACATGAAAACATACCCTGGAGAGTCACCTGACAACTGCCTAACTTTGTGTAAGGGAGAAATAGACCCTGGCTGTACTATGTTTTTGAGATGTGGAGGTTAATTTGTTACCAAAGAATACCATCACCATTCCTGAGGAATACCAGCTTTCTAAACTATCAGCCCATAGCTCTGGCCTGACCTGGACTTTCTCAGAGGCTGCCTTCCCCCATGCAGATCTTATTATGGTGGGTAGCTCAGTGACTCTCAAGTAGCAGTCGTAGTGAGCATGTGCTTTGAATTAGACAGACCCAGATTTCAATCATCTCTGATACTTCATAGCTATAGATCTTTGGGATAGTTAAATTCTCTCTACCTCTTTTTCTTTTTCTTTTTTTTTTTTTTTGAGACAGAGTTTCGCTCTTGTTACCCAGGCTGGAGTGCAATGGCGCAATCTCGGCTCACCACAACCTCCGCCTCCTGGGTTCAGGCAATTCTCCTGCCTCAGCCTCCTGAGTAGCTGGGATTACAGGCACGTGCCACCATGCCCAGCTAATTTTTTGTAGTTTTAGTAGAGATGGGGTTTCACCATGTTGACCAGCATGGTCTCGATCTCTTGACCTCGTGATCCACCCGCCTCGGCCTCCCAAAGTGCTGAGATTACAGGCTTGAGCCACCGTGCCCGGCCTCTACCTCTTTTACTTTGTTTGAAGAAACAAAGGCAACTCATGAGGCAACTCATATGGATAAAATGAGAAGATGAATACTTACCCTGCCTTCTGTTAGTTTAGAGTCCTTCCATTTCTCTTCATATCTACTATGTTCCATCCCTCTTAAAGGTCATCCAATGCAGGGACCATCCCTGGGCCTCTACTAGTGTATTTCCATGCAGTTGCTACAATTCTGTTGAATTAAGTTACTTAACTTTAATTACTTAATTAAATTGGAAGATGAGGATGATCTGGGAACCAGCTCTAGCAATGACCAGTCTTGACAAACCCAGATACTAATTAATGTGGCCACGCTTTGGTTCTGCAGTGGCCAGGTGATATGGACATTC
Organism: Sapajus apella; assembly: GCF_009761245.1. Classification (NCBI taxonomy): domain Eukaryota; kingdom Metazoa; phylum Chordata; class Mammalia; order Primates; family Cebidae; genus Sapajus; species Sapajus apella. The sequence continues at coordinate 15,011,232 of NW_022436989.1, read as the reverse complement.
CAGGAACATTTCACAATTTACTTGCATCCTCACATGACGTTGAAGTGATATATTGGTCTGCATAAGTGTTCATTGAGTGACTCTAGCCTTAGCAAGTGTTCTTCGTCTAATATTCACCATTTGAGATTAGATATTGGGCCATCATTAAATGTTCTGGTTCTTCTACAGATAATCTTATAAAATTACAAGATTTAAGTCCAGACTTTTATCCCACAGAAGCATGTTTAAGATTATCCAGGGTAATAATTGTTTCTGAGTAAATTGTGGGTGTGGATGTATTGGCTTCATGAGGCTAGATGTTGCCTAACAGGCACACTTGATACATCTAGACAGTTCCCTTCCCAGAGCATCTCGCAGGTTTTGGATTCACTCCAGGTAGTTCCAAAAAATGACCTCAGTTCTGCAGATTTCACTTGTAGAAGAAAACTAGACTTCCATACGTTTCCTAAATAGAAATAGGAAAATAACATGCAGGAAATTACACGTGTGAGAAAAAGTAGTTAGAAGTCTCCTATTAAAAAGCAAAAGTAAAATTCTTGAGGCTTTAATTAAAGAGGATGTCAAGCAAAAAATCGTAAGTAAACTATAGCTTTTAAATATTCATTAAAGGAAATCCAGATGTAGCAGTAGATTTGTACAAAATTCCTCCCAGCCAGATATTCTGACAAACCTCGTGTCCTCAAAGCCGGTCTCATATCATCGATGTCACTAAAGGTATCTTATACAAGTGCCATAGTTGATCTTTGAAAAAGCACCCTTTTCATATACATTGAAGATGTAACTATTGTCTTCTACTAGATAGTGGTAAGAACCCAGAGCATTTCTCCTGATTTCTCCCCTAAAGCCTTCAACTATTGGATTTGAAAGAAAGAGATTGAAAATATTTCCACACAATGCACTGCACTTAAGCAACACTCCAGCCCAAGTTCATTGGGATTCTAGTCAGAAGCCATGAGCAGTAACCTAACTGTGCTGGGACCTTCTCTCTGCTCTGGCCAGATGTAGTTAGAGCTAACTAGATGTTAGGTCTCTGAGAGTCCAATGACTAGGACAATTTTGAAAAAAAAAAAAAAAAAAAAAAAAAAAAAAAAGCACTCACATGCCTAGAGTCTAATGAAAAATGAAACACCCTGCCTCTGCCCTCCATTGCATTTGTGCTTTTATGAGAACCCGTGTTTATCGAGAAGCTTCTGTCTGCTTCAGCTCCTGGAGCTGCTTTGGTTTCCTCTCCCTAGTAAGTCGGTGTTGGAAAAGAGAGAAATGGGCATGGAGATCTAGCAACTTTTGTAGGTTTGACAGAATTTTTCAACACAATGTTTTTTTGTTTTTTTTTTTTGGAAAATGTCCTTAAAATAGGTCTGTATGGTCTTCTGATCCAGTTCCCTGTTCTTTAACTTTTGTGTGCAGATAGAAAGAAACAGCCAGTTGGTCAAGGTTACCCCTAAGGGCTCCACAGTCCCTCTGGAACTGTCTGACAGAAGGAATACCTTAGTTCTCAGGATGCGCCTCCTGATATGAACTAGAGTCTTTTCTACTCTTGTTAACTAAAAAAAAAATGTTGTCCACAGTGGATGTCAACAGGTGAAGGAGCAATTCATTTCTGGACTCCCTTTTTTATTTTTCCTCTACCTTTCTCTTCCGTTCCCCGAAGGAAGAATTCAGACGGATGTAAATCAGAAAGCACCACAGACTCCACTGTGAGCTGCAGACAAGGAATAAAATCAGGAAATGCTTAACTCAACAGGCAATCTCTTTGCTAGCTGGGGCCGTCTAATTAAACAGCTGATTGAGTGCATCCACCCACACCTCCTGCAGCGGGCATCATGAAATGTAAGCACTAAGCTACACTACTTATTTGGAAGATTTTTCACACAGCATTAAGGAAGAAGCAGCTTTTACAAAATCACAGCTCCATCTCCTCTCTGGTGCTAATGACCAAGTTTAAGTATGAAATATCACTTTCCAGTCCTCTGTCCTCTGTCCTTTGAGGACCTGGTGTTCACCTGACCCATACAACTCTCAGCAAACCCCAAGATAAATTAGACCTGGGCAAGCGAAAATTACAAAACCAGCAGTTCTCTTTCCATTGGTCTGTCAGCATGAAGTGCCCACTTTCCCTGCAGTGTTAATAACCAAATATGAAATATTTAAATGGCTGCAAATTGCATCAATTAAAATTGTTTCCATCCCAAGTAAGCTCAGATTGCTTGGCTGTTTTGACCCAACGTCTTTTTATGTTTGATATACTTTCTTAATTAAAAAGTGCACAATGATCAAAAAAGCATGGGTAATTGTAGCATTAAGTGTTTTTTTAAGAGCAAAACTAAAAAAAAGAAAAGGCCGAGGTTGAACTCTTTTGTAGCATATCAACTTCATGTATTACTGCTTCATTATTTTGAAAACATAACAAGTCATGGATATAAGAGGTGCTTTTTAATACTAAAGTTGATCTTGGTTTCTCTATCTAGGACATGCTGACTACTTGGTATGACCAGGCCTTAAGGAGCAAAGCAAACCCGTAAGGATGTCAAGGGAGGACGCTTCAAACTGAGCCCCAAACGGAGGGGCTTCCACAGTTTCATGTAGTTTTTTAACAAAGCAAATCAGATCAGGTTTTCTTCTGTTTAATACCCTCGAATAGCTTCCCATTGCATTTAGAACCAATCCAAGCTGCTGATCATAGATCCTCTCTCTGGCCACATTGGCTGATTATTTCCCGGGAAAAAGAGATTATTCTGGTTTTTTTTTTTTTTTTTTTTTTTTTTAGAGGTAACCTTCACCCTTTCAGTTTCCTCTGCTGAAATAATTTTCCTTAGATAATTTTTAGGATTTCTGGTTCTTTCTCTTCTTTTCGTCTTTGTTCAAATACTCTCTCTTCAGAGAGATTTTTCTTTGACCACTAAATCTCCCTCCCTGCCCCCTCTCACTACTGAGGCTCTGTCGTGTCATCCTGTTGACTTACTTCATCCCACACAAGACTCTCAGAAATGACTTATTTGACCATCATGTGCTTATTCAATACCTGTTTCTTATTCACTACCTGGTGAATCTTCAGAACCTTTAACAGTGCTAACGTACAACTATACCAAGCACTCGACTGAAATGATTAATGCTGGCTTCACACCCAGGAGGCCCATAGATGTAGGTTCCTTCTGACTTAAAGTGGAAGGAAATTCAGAAGATGCAGGCCCCTCCCAGCCTCTGATCCTCTGGCATCCAGCAGCAGGAACCCATGATGTGATGGGCTTTTTTGCTATTGGGAGATAAGGACCAGAGGAGTTTCCTTGGAGAACTTCATCTGAGGGAAGATGCTTGAGTACGGACAGTCTACCAGTAATGCTATATATATATATATGCACACACACACACACACACACACACACATATATCAATTTATCAATTGATAAAGAAATTTATCAATAAATAATACTTTAACTGGCCCAAATAATTTTCAAAAATTTGTTAAAATGGAATTGAGAATCATTTTTACACAGTTTGATACATCTAAAAAAAGATGTGCCTACATCTGTGTGTGTGTGTGTGTGTGTGTGTGTGTACACTGAGCACATATATTTCCTTTCCTGTCCAAATGTTAAATGTTCTATTAAAACATCTAATGAAATGGTACCTCTGAGTGAAAATGAAAGATTTTCTCTTCTCACAGGCTGTTTCCATGGTAGCATAATACCCTTGGGCAGCGCCCTAATGATGAGTTATTACTTTTTAGCTAAAACACATTGTAGGGAACTGATTAATAATATAACTTGCACAGTGAAACAACAGGTTAAATTTTCTTTTGTTTGTTCTCAAATGCAAACATGCACAGACATATGTGTAATAATTTATTCCAAGGTCTGACTCACTCATTTTTGCTCTTCCTTCATTGAGTTAGCAAAAGAAGAGAAAAGGAGGTGATATTGACCCTCTGGGAATCCCTCAGGCAAAAGATGTAGGTGGCATCGCAGATGCTGCCCTGGGAAAGGGTGTTTCAATCAGGAAAGTCCCTTTCTAAAACTGCCAGACCAAGTGTTCTAGCAGCTATACTGTCAGATGTGATTGTACCCGTGGTGCCTCTTAAGCTACATAATGGAACTGATATTACGATATAGTTTAACTGTTGCAAGGGCTTTTGAGAGAGATGCATCTGGCATAATGAGAAACCTCTTCTTGGAGGAGTAGCCAAATCTCTGTTTGGCCAACTGGCGTTGGAGGCTTAGGGTGGTATCCTCCTGGTGGTCAAGATGCGCAGATGCCTCAGATTAGCAAAATTGCCTGCAAGGGAGAGGAGATGACAGGGATTAGTATAGAGTGGAGCCGAGGACAAGCTTTGGACAAGGCATCGGGCTGGGCCCCATGGGCTTCCGGAGCAGCTAAAAGGCTTGTGGATTTCTCTCTTAGGAACTGGGAATGTATTTGTAGCTTAAGAGGTTAAATCCCTGGATTTCATTCTGCTTCTACATTTCTCAGATGCCTTTGTCCTCTTCCTTCCAAGTTTCATTTCTTCAGGCAGACTTGGACATAGAGAGGTCATCAAACTTAGATATTATCCACAAAGTAAAATAATGAACAGAAAACATGTTCATTTGTTCATGTGGGGTTAGGAAATCTAAATCCCCCAATGCATACTCATCAGATTATCATCTTTGATTTAAGGTAAATATTTTCAAGCCACATATTTGTCAGGCATAAAGAAAATATAAGATAATGAACAGTAGGGAAACTATAATAAAGAACTAAGGTATCCTGCATCTCCTGCCCTACAGCTGCTGCTACATGGAGATTGAAAAACAAATAAAAGACTGCAGTCATTGTTTAAGTTACTGACACACTATATTCTAAAACTGATTATATATTTTTTTCACAGCCCATGGAGAAAGTTGGATAATAGAAAAATAGAATATTCTATTAATAGATATATCTATATCATAACATAGTTCATTTCAAAGTTCAAAAGTAAACCAACAGAGAAATTTATCAATAAATAATACTTCAACTGGCCCAAATAATTTTAAAAATTTGTTAAAATGGAATTGAGAATCATTTTTACATAGTTTCACACATACAAAAAAAGATGTACCTATGTATTTTCTAGAAATAGTTTCAAGTGACTACCAGGTGAAGAGCAAAAAGAAAAAGTAATGACATGTCTTGAAGAAAGGAAAAGGTTGATATGTTTATAGAAAAAAGAACGACTATTCTTGAAAGAAAATACAAATATTTATGGAGTATCGCCACATTAATTCATAGGACTCTTTTATTTAACCCTCAAGGGAACTCCAACAGTCTTCCCTGTGTCTCTCTCACAGATGAGGGGAGTGAGCTCAAAGCACTGAGATAATTTGTCCAAAGGGAAAGTGACTGATTATGCACAGTGGTGGATGCTGAGCACAGATTCATTAAAGCTAAGTAATTACTGCATTTGGTAAGTTCTCACCTGGATGCCTTTATATTTATACAGAGGGCAGATATCAACTGAAAATAAATAAATCAAAATAAAAAGATTTCAGGGTATAATTTTCTAAATGTCTTTTTTCATATTGAATTGATATTTATTTCAAAACATGCCATGTCAAAATAAAACAGAGTCCACCCTTTCCTTTAACAATAATGTTGCATTATAAAAGCATTTTACAATGCCATCCCATCTTTTGGTATGTTACAGGTGTGTGGGCTAATAATTACCTGAAAGCATTTCCTTATTCAGATGCTTCATCCAAGTGCTCTCTGAATATTACAAGGTGACAATAAATGGGAAGTACAGGAGGAAGAGGAAAAAGAATGCACGTTTCTTCCAGCTAAGGGTTTTATTGCAATGAGGGGATAAGGAAGTATGAAGATATTTTTGTTGTCTTTTCAACTTTATACTGTTAATAGGGTTTGACTCTGTGTTCCCAACTAAATCTCATCTTATAGCTCCCATAGTTTCCATGTGTTGTGGGAGGGACCCAGTGGGAGGTGATTGAATCACGAGTGCAGGCCTTTCTCGTGCTGTTCTCATGATAGTGAATGGGTCTCACAAGATCTGATGGTTTTAAAAATGGGAGTTTCTTGCACAAGCTCTCTCTTTGCCCACTGCCGTCCATGTAAGATGTGATGTGCTCCTCCTTGCCTTCTGCCATGATTGTGAGGCCTCCCCAGCCATGTGGAACTGTAAGTCCAATAAACCTCTTTCTTTTGTAAATTGCCCAGTCTCAGGTATGTCTTTATCAGCAGCATGAAAATGGACTAACACAATTGTGTGAACTAATGCTTGCAACATAAATTCAGCAGGCTTTTCCTGAGCTGTATTTCAGAAGTTTTCTTTCTGCAAATACGTATTTACAAATGTGTAAATTAGCTTACACAGTAATCTTACGGTAACTGGCAAGGATTAAAAGGGTACATTCCTTGCATATTTGTTTGCAGTGTTTTAAGAAAAATACATATTGCCATGCTGTTGAAGCTCTAAATAGATCTAACAAAACATCTAAAAATTGAAAGTAGTTTAAAAAAACAAGGCAAAGAAATAAATATAACCAAAGAAAAAAAGACGAATTGTAGTTTAAATAAAAAATGGAATCACTAGTCAATTAACAAGACTATACAGATATAATAAAAAGCAAAATCAACCTAAAAGACACAACATTTAAAAAATACTAAAATGTCATGTAAGAAGGAATTCAAATGGATTGCAAGGGCAAAATAGAAATAAAGTAAATCAAATTGGAATTAGAGATGTTTGATTGTCAAAGAGAAAGCAAATAAGCTGCATCTATAGTGGGCCACAACTTGAAAAGAACAACAAAGTTTTTTAATTTGCCAAGACCCCAAATGACTTCAGTTTGGAGGTGGTGAAATACAGGATTTAAGAGCACTGACTTCCAAGTCAATCTTCCACATTGTAATGTGTGATTAGAAACTTCTCATTCTGATTTTTAGCTTTCTTATTTGTAAAACAGGGAAATTTCAGGTATTGATCAACTTACTGCCTAGGCAACTTACGACCATTCGACTTTACAACCACAATCGCTAGCCACGACTGCTCCACGTCTGGCAGCGCAAACATTGCCCAGGTGGGCGTACGACAGTGCGGACCAGCTTCCGGCAGCACTACCATCTCCGCGTGCACCATTTCAACTGTACATATAGCCTATTCAACTTACGACCAAATCGTGTTACAACCGGTCTGCCGGTCCCAATCGTGGTCGTAAGTCGAGCACTAGCTATATATTAATTTTTAAGGTTTCTGAGAGTTTAAAAAGTGATACGTATGTTTTAAGTTGACTTAGACCTAATATCACTGAGTTTAAGGAGTTACAAGAACAGATCAAGTGAAACAAGGTATTAAATGTTATGAAGGGTTATTCATTTCCTTAATTAATTGAAACATTCATTTTTCCATTTTTGATATTGAGACTTTGCACCAAGTTTTATATTTCCCATAATCTATAAGAAATCATAAGAGCTAAGTTTATGAACAAACAGAAAAATAGCATAATTCTTGATTTCTAGTAATAAATTGAACAAAGGCAAAAGTCAATAAGAATTAACAGAAAATAATAGAGAAAATAATCAGTGAATACAAAAGCTGGTTACTTAAAAGGATGAATAAAATAGAAACATTTCTAGCCTAACTGATAAGGAAAAATAACAGAGAGAGAGAAAGACAGAGAAGACACCAATTACCAAAATCAGGAGGGCAGAGATTATCATGACAGCCCTACAACAGATATTTAAATGATAACAAAATATGAAAAAAATTACATCAATCAATTGGACAATTTAGATAAAGTTGGCAAACTTTATAAAAGACACAAACTACCAAAGCTCATTCAAGAAGAAATAGATAGCCTGAATATCCCTATGCCTATTAAAGAAAGTGAATGATGAGTTAAAATCTCACAAACAAAACACCAGGCCCAGATGGCTTCACCGGCAAATTCTACCAAACATTTAAAAAGAAGTGATACCAATAACACAAGTAATTTCAGAAAATTGAAGAGGAAGAAATGCTACCTCATTTTGTGAGGCTAGGGTACAATTATCCTTATACCAAATCCTGACAAAATAACTACAAGAAAATAAACTGCAGACAATGTCCATTACAAACACAGATACAAAAAAAATTTAACAAAGTTTTAGCAAATTGAATACGCTCATATGTAAAAAGATAATGCATCATGACAAACTCTCTGAGTTGCCAGGTTGATTCAACATTCTAACACCAACTCCTTTGGATTAATGTTTAAATCATATACCTTTTTCATCTTTCTATTTTTAAACTTTTAGTGTCTTAATATTTTAGTAGTGCCTCTTATAAGCAGTGTAGAGTAAGGTTTTATGTCTTCATCCAGTCTGTAACAACTAATGAAAGATTATAGATTTTTAAATATCTTACCTCAGTTCTGTATGTTTTTGGTTTATATATTTTGAAGCTGTCTTATTACCTGTAATATATTTAGAATTGATGTTTTTTGTTTGTTGAACAATTTTTTTATAAAATCATCTGTCTCATAATTATTTCCGCTTTAATAACTTATTTGTCAGATAAATTTGACCACATTAAAAATTAAAAACTGAGGCCGGGCGCGGTGGCTCACACCTGCAATCCCAGCACTTTGGGAGACCAAGGTGGGTAGATCACAAAGTCAGGAATTCGATACGAGGCTGACCAACACAGTGAAACCCCGTCTCTATTAAAAATACAAAAATTTAGCTGGGCATAGTGGCGCGTGCCTGTAATCCCAGCTCCTCAGGAGGTTGAGGAAGGAGAATTGCCTGAACCCAGGAGGCAGAGGTTGTGGTGAGCTGAGATGGCGTCATTGCACTCCAGCCTGGGTAACAAGAGCGAAACTCTGTCTCAAAAAAAAAAAAAAATTAAAAACTGTTCATCAAATGACGCCATTAAGGGAATTTTAAACATGAACTATAAGTGGAAAAAGATACATGCAATACATACATCTGAAAAGAGCTATGTCCCAGAGTATGCAAAAAATATGAAAATCAATAAGAAAAATATCAGACCCAGTAGCAAAATGTGCAGGACATTTGAACTGGTACTTCAAAACATGATATTCCAATGACCGTTAAACATGAAAAGGTGCTCAACCTCATTAGAATTCAGGATATTTAAACCGTGTTGAGTAACCATCACGCTTACTAGAAGGGCCAAAATTTAAATGTCCGAAAATATTCAGAATTGGCAAGGATATGGAAGAACGGGTCCTCTTACATAAACCTGGGAGCATATTGGTACAGACTGGTGTATATTGGCACAGTCATTTTAGTAAATGACATTATACAGTACATTTTATTATACATATATACTTTATTCCGGCAGTTTCACTGCTAAATACACCTGTAAGGAATGTATATACATGTATACCAAAAATATGTGTAAGAATATTCTACAAAATATGTAGAATTGATAAATAATTTTGGATACATTCATAGAACAGAATATCAAACATCAACTAAAGTGAATGAATCATTTCATGCAACAATTTGGATGAATATTATAAATATGTGAAGCAAAAGAAGTTGGAAAATGCATACCATATGATTCCATTTATACCAAGTTCGAAGACAGACAAGCAATCTGTTGTGTTAGAGGTCAGGAGAGGTAGGGGATATAGGGTAATTCGGGGAAGGAGAGCCAGGAGCTCTGTGGGGTTCAATAATGTTCACTCTATTGATTTGGGAAGTGGTTATAGAGGTGTGTTTACTTTGAAATAATTCATCAATCTGTGAGTTTATCACTTGTAAACTTTCCTATATGTATGTTGTATCTCAATTTAAAAGTTAATAAAAGTTCCTCTGACTTAAATAAAACTAAATTTATTTTTATTTCCTTTTTTAAAAATTTTCATATTTCTCCAAGAGAAAAATAAAAATTTCTTTCTGAATTTCTTGACACTGAAGCCACAAAATAGATGATAGTGAATTACATCAAACTTATTTTCCAATGCAAAGAAAAATCCAGCTACTTCCAGTGGACCATGTTCTGCTAGCCTTAGCCCCAAGTAGAGTATGCCTTCCTTTAGAGAAAATTTCTATAATGCTTCTGTATCAGTTCCATGGGGAAAAGATTGTGCCCTATTGATTCACCATTGTGTGTCTAGTACCTAGACTAATTTCTGCACCAAATTAGATGCTCAACAACATTTGTTGAATGATGAAATGAGTTAAGGAAAAAGAAAACTTTGTCACTTGAAGTAGTTATAAAGGTAGGCCTGGGCTCCACTATTATTGAAGGGAAGCCAGGAATCGGCTCAAACTAGGGAAATCTGCAGTATGAACACTGATTTGTGAATATTTCTCTTGTTATAAAAACATATGCTGTGAAAAGAAGCTCAGGAAATTGCAGGAGAGGAGCCTTCACTGTTGTCTTTTCCTACCAACCCGATAAGTCACGAACACATCACAGTCGCCTACTTGAAGCCCACCTCTGCTTTGACTGAGTTACTTGTACCCACTGGAAGTGACTTAAAATGACCTTTATCAGAGAGGTTGCAAATAAGGGCATGTTTCTTCCAAGGAGCACACTAGTTAGCTTTCGACAGTGCCAGAATTTATATATTGAAAGTAATAACTTAAAAATATTCTGTAATTGGGCCTTGGCCTTTCCATGAATTGTTATCACTTTAGAGTGACTCATACATGGACAGATAGCAAATTCATGTATGACACAGAATCTAAGCTGTGGAGAATTTGTCTCTGCACAAATTGTTTTTACCAGGCGTCTTGGCATTTAATCACACACTGCCTTAAATTGTTGTTTGCTCTTTTCATAAAAACATTCCTCCTCTCCCATCTAAACTGTAAGCTCATTTCAATCTGGAGCTGTGAGTGCTTTTATTCTCAGATGTCTCACCTTGACACTCAGTCATTAAGAAACATGAACTGACCTGAGCCAAGTACCAACCATGTGGGCCGGGCTATTGTGCATCACAGCTGACCACTGTCTGGCCGTCCACATATTCCCAAAAGCCCAGGGTGTTAGCCAAGGCCCACCCAGGAAGACAGAATCTGTGTTAAGTATTTAAAACAAATAATTTGATTCAGGAAATTGGTAACACAGGTGATGGAGGAGTTGGAAAGCCAACAGAGAGATGAGTTTCCTCAGGTTTTAGCCACCGTAGGAAGCCACGGCCACACCCAGACTAGAAAGACAAAAGGAGAAGGTAGTGTTACTGGAGCTCAGGAATCAAGATCACCAAACATGAGCTGGGTCCATGTGGGCTGGTTCACCAAGAGCCAGAACCATAGGAGACACAGCTGCTGGTGGAGAAGCTACCCAAGGCAGAGCGGGAGGGAGTGAAGTCCACGGCATCTCCCTTCCCTCACTCTCCAAATTCTCCCCAGTGCCTCCCACTGGCCAGGCCCAGCTGGAAAAGCTAGGAATAGTTGTGAGGGCAAAGCAGACCCACACGGGCATAGCAAGCTCTTATTCCGTTTCCTTAGCCCTTCTCCCCATTCCCTTGTTGCAAAGATGAATATTCTCTCGTGCAACTGAATTCAGCTGTGGATCATCTGCTCTGCCTTCTGCAACCCCATCCTCATAGCCACTCTCCTAGGCCTGTAGGAGGTGCCTGGCCTTTCCAAGGAGAAGCAAGGTGGCCAGGGTGGTGGAGCTTAGTGAGTGAGGGGCCTGGGGAAGTAGTGGAGGTCAGAGAAACAAGGGAGCATAGCATATCATGCAAGGCCTTTGACTTCCTTCCGAATGAGTGAGTAGGGGAGGCCTCTGAGGGTTTTCAACAGAGGAATAATGGAATCTGACGTCTTCATTACAATAGTTCTGTCTGCTGAGTTGAGAATCTACTGTGGTCGAGTGGAGGGAAAAGGCTAAATGCAGAGAGACCAGGTAGGAGCATTATGATGATAATTCAGACAAAATGGTCCAGGCCAGCATTGGTGAGGAGCCAGGGTTGAACTCTAGGGTCCCTCAACTTTAGGCATCAGGGAGATGAGGAGGGATGAGGAAGGGCACTGAAGACGTGGACAAGGACCAGGGAGAAGGAGCAGGAGGGTGGCGTCTTGAAAGCCAACTGAGGAAAATGTAGCAAAGAAGAGGGAGTGGTCACCCCATCAGTCCCATCACCACTGATGGCCAAGTGAGAGGAAGACTGGGAACGTTGGATTTATCCACCTGCAGCTTTTGGTGACCTCCATGGGAGTGCTGTTGGCAGCATGGTGGGGTGACGGCTGATTGCAGTGGGTTGAAACGAGCTGAGACAAGAAGAGGCTTCCCTTTCCAGGTGTTCGGCTGCAGAGGGAAGTAGGGGCATGGGGATGTGGCTGATAGGAGAACTGCATTTTGTTTATTGCTGATTCTGAGTGTGAGAGATCAGAGCATGTTTGTACCCTAAAGATGAAGCTGCACTAGAAAGGGGAAGACATGATTGAGGATACAACCTAAAATGAGAATTTGGTGGAATGATGTCCTTGAAAGGTTGAGGATGCAATTTTATTATACTTTTATTTTATTTTTAAATAAAGTTGTATTTCCTTAAAGTATACACCATGTTTATATATTTATAAAATAAAGGATGTGTATATATACATACATATCTAGAGGAATGATTATTCATATCAAGCTAGTTAATATCTATCGTCTCACAGTTACCTGTGGCAGGGTGGGGGCGCAATGAGAGCACTTTAAATCTACTCTCTTTGCAAATCTCCAGTCTACAATACAGTGCTAACTATAGTCTTACTACCATACACTAGATTTCGAGAATTCTTCATCCCACGTAACTGCAACTTTGCACCTCTGGCCTAACATCGCCTCATTTTTCCCACCTCCCACCCCTGGTAACCATGTCCTATGTAGTCAGCTTTTCTAGATTCCACACATAAATGAGATCATGCAGTATTTTATCTTTCTGTGCCTGGCTCAATCCTTTTGGCATAACATCCTCCAGGTTCAAGGACGGAGTTTCAGCATAACCAGCCTTTTGCAGCGCCTGAGACTTTCCCAGCACTAAGGGTCCCATGTCCCAGGAAACCCCCAGCCCTGAGCAACCAGTATGGTTAGTCACCTGAAGTGAAGTAAGTAGGAAGCAGCTGTCAATGAGATTGGATAACGCTGCCGGGTCCCTGTGATCCCAGCTACTTGGGAGGTTGAGGCAGGAGGATCACTTAAGCCTAGGAGTTTGAGACCAGTCTGGGCAACAGCAAGACCCCCATCTCAAAGGGAAAAAAAGTTTGGGTAAGGAGGTGCTGGGGAATTTTTTGGTAGCAAAGTGAGCCTGGGGATGCACCTCCAACTTGGCCACACAAGTTACCAAATCCCAAGAGAGCACGGGAGAATGCAGAGAGGTGGCTTTTTCCTTATGGTTCTTAAGCTTTTGATCAAAACAATCTGTCATGAGAGAAAATCTTTAGCAACAAAGGCTTTGAGCTCATGGTGGAAAAACCCTATCCAATGTCCAAAAAGAAATCAAATAGTAGTCTTAGCTGATAGCCAGTGAGAAGAGAAAAATTCAAAATATTATCCACATCACTTACCATATCTCTGTGCAGTTAATGGAAAATCACATCGTCTGTGAGCTTTCTGGATAGAGGTTTACTAGATAAGATTGTCTGAAAAAAAGTCTGACATAGAGAACTATTGACCATACCATTTGTTTTCCTTCTATTCTCCGGCTGTGATTGTAAACTTCACTTGCTTGATAAGAACCCTTCATGTGAAGGAGCCATAGATAATGTCCTCCTAGGTCCCTGGCTCATGCTCAAATGATAAATCATGTCAAGATAAGGAAATCATTTGATTCTTTAAAGTTGAAAAGAAGATGTGATTAAAAATGTTATTTTGTGGATATATGGGCTGGTTTCCTGTAATCAGTTACCCAAAATAAACCATATTATTTAGCAACTGTCTACAGAATGACAACCTAACAGATGTTTAAGACAATGAAAGAAAGCTGAAAATATCTCAAATATAGAAGTGCTTTTTTTTAAACAAAAAAAAAACGTGTATTGATTTTGGAGTGAGAGACATATGTTTATATATCCTTCATTCCCTCACTAGCCTGATATTGCTTTTATGGGACAGATTTTTTTTTTTTTTTACATAAGATAGAAACTAGTGCTATAAACACTTATTTCAAGTCTAGGAGAAAAAAATAGGAGTGGAAGTTATGTATGATCAGGATTTTGAACTATAAGAAATCTGTCTTGTATGGAAATCTGTGACATCATCCGACATCACAAAGTGGAAGTCACAGGTAAACTGTGTCTGAGAAAGGTGTGAAGAAGGAAAGGAGAAAGAGCTGGGCACATTTGGAGTCACAGGAGGTATTTTTGTTGCAATTTTACCATAGAATCTAAGGCAGGGGGTTCTTTTAAATATGACACCTGTTTTCCCACTCTCTCCCAGCCTGCTTACCCAAATCACTCCTACTTCCTTCTACCCCAAATAACCCATACTTCTTGTCTACCCCAAGACATCCAGTGCCTTAGGGCTAGGGGCTGAGGCTGAGACCGCTGCGCAGGGACTGAGTTCTGGGAGAAGGGACCCAACAGGTAAATGACTCCAGGAGGTCTTGTCCCAGCAGCCAGAATACCACAGGACATGAGGCCGATTTATTGACAAGATAAGGTAGCCAAGGCTGCGCCAGGTCTAGAATTGGGAAATGGGGGCATTTTCTACGGAACAGAAAGCCTTTGCTTCTCCCTCACAGCCAGGTAAACACCCATGAGAACCAGGCAGCTGGCAGGGTTCCTCCGTTTGCCTCAAAAGCACTAGGGTGGATTCAAGGTCTGGGTTAGACCTGCTTTAGAAGTCTCAGTTGAGAGCCCTGAATTCATGTGCCCTCAGCTGAGAACAAGTTTTTTTGGGTCACTAGAGGGCATTATCTGATGGTGACTGAAGAGTTCCCTGTCCGTGTTCTTTCCTGGTTTATTCTCCTGATATAAAATCCCAGGCTGTGCTAACACATTCACAAAGGGGAATTTCGGAAGAGGCCAAGATAGCTTATCGAATAGGATCTCCCTTGCACTGACCCCTGTCCCAGCCCTGGAGTCTCCCACGCGCTGACCCCTGTCCCAGCCCTGGAGTCTCCCGCGCACTGACCCCTGTTCCAGTCCTGCAAACAAAGCAACTCCCAGCTTCAAGGCAGCAGGGACAATGCACACACTCACCTGTGGCCACCGAGAGTGGGCAGTGGATGCTGAGAGTAGAGAGCCACTCGTGCAGGTGGGAGGCCAAGGCAGGAGGTCCTGGTTTTGCATTGGAGGGAAGCAAATTCTAAGCATGAGAAGGGGAAAGCCAGCAGGGGAGGCACCAGGGTTTCCCCTCCTCCTGCTGAAGGGTTCTGAGTCCTACACTTTGCCGAGGAGCACCTTCTCTCTTGGCTCTTCTGTTCCCTCCCTTCTCTCCCCTCACCTCCTTTTTACCCCTATCTAATCCTGAGCCCCATGGCAGAGAAGAGGATCTGCAAGTGTGCGGGAAAGTGTGCATATTGGTGAGATGTGGGCATTGGTGAGATGTGGGCATTTGGAAGGAGAACTGTCAGAATTATTTGGGGGAAAGGAAGGAGGTTTCCATTTTGGGTTCTTTTCTTTACTTTTCTTTTCTTCTCCCTTTTTAGAGGCAAGGTCTTGCTCTGTCACCAAGACTGGAGTGGGGTGATGCCATCATGCCTCACTGTTACCTCCAGCCTCTGGGTTCAAGTGATCCTCCCACCATAGCCTCCTGAGTAACTGGAACTAGAGGTGCATGCCACCATGCCTGGATAATTTTTAATTCTTTTGTAGCTATATGCTGGTGCTACTGTCCTTTGTCTCCCACCCCAAAGATAAGGCTGGTTCATTGTGACGACATCGTAGCCCAGGAAGAAAAATATATATATATTTTTCCATCCAGTATAAGGGTCCTGAGTATAAAAGGAAGGAGCTTCATCAGGAGGCTCCAGAGGTTCTACACTGATACCTATTTAGTCTGATTTCCAGTGATTTAGGTCAAATACATTTTTGCAGAAATGGAGAAAAAAATGGATAGTGAAATGTCTGATTTCCAGTGACTGAAGAAATTTCATAAATTCAGTTTGAGCCTGGGCAACAGGCTAATCTCAAACTACTGGCTTCAAGCAATCCTCCAGCATCAACCTCCCAAAGTGCTAGAATTACAGGCATGAGCCACTGCGCCCGTCTGTTAACTTTATTCTTTGATCACCAGTGCACACCTTGTCCAACGGTCATCATTCTCTCTCCTCCCATGAACTTAAGCACCTTTATTGCACTGCCTGACAGATAGGGGTGCTTAGTGAAGACAGGTTTGATGAATGAATGAATGAATGAATGAATGAATAAATAAATGCCCAAATGAAGAAGACAGGCTGAGCTTCCAGAAAATTGTTCTTATCCCATCCCGCCTCTAGCTAAGGAGCACCCAAGTTGGGCTTGTCTGTCCAGCCCAGGCTGAAGACGCATCTTCTCCTTTCCCATTGAAGCCACAGGAAAGCCACTATTGTGGCCACCAAGGTGAAGAAGGACCATAAAGCTCGGGGCCTGGCCATGGGGGACCCGGTCCAGTTCTGCCGCCCCATGTGCTTATGGAGTCACGGGTTTTCCTCTCCTGGTCCTTCCTAAGGGAATAACACAGCACGAATACTCCTGTGTCGTCAGCCCTCAGAGAACAGAATTCACAGGGCCAAGAAAGTGAATGGAAGGTTTGAAAACATACCCTGGTCACCACATTAGACACAGGAGACCAAGACACATAAAGGCTGAGTGCTTACAAGCCACAGCTTCTCTTCTGGCAAATGTGGATGAAGAAAATCCACGGAAGAGTTATTCAAACTGTGCTCCAGATCCAACATGGTAGTTAAAGGGAAGGGTAGAACCTTTCTCCTCAGGGATGACTGGTGCCACATGTCTCTACCCACTTTTTCCCCATCTCTGCAAAATGTATTTGACCTAAATCGCTGGAAATCAGGCTAAATAGGTATTAGTGTGGAGCCTCCCATCCTGATGAAGCTCCTTCCTTTTATACTCAGGTCCATTTTTTGGATGGTAAAAACAAGATTTCTTCTTCCTGGGCGCCACTGTTGTCAAAATGAACCAGGGGTAAAGCTAAGCTCTAGGAGCCTTCCAGGCTCCAATTCCCAGGCTAGACTATGTCTCCTTCCCCTGTGTTCCCAGAGCCCACCTCAGTGCCAAGGACATTATTAATGACAAACAAGTGTTTTTTTGGTGCTGTCTCTGCCCACCCCATTCCTTCCACTGGCTTGGCCCCCCTGCTTCAGGGGCTCTACCCTCCCCTGGGTCTTTTGCCATGCCTTGTAAAATTCACCTAGGCTGTGTTCCATTCTCTTGGGAGTGATGCCTACTCCCCATATTAATTCCGTAGACTCAACTGAGGTTAATTGTTTAATGCTTAGCTCCTGCTAGAAATACTGACATTGTAATAGATAGTCATTGAATGAGTGGAGAGCTGCATTTTAGAAAAATCAATTTAGAAATTATGTAGAGTATGGAATGGAGACAGAAGAGTTAGAAAAGAGGAAGAACAGTCAGCAGGCTACCGCATAAAACTGAGTACGGAAATACGAGGGTATCAGCCGGCATGATTGTCATGGACTGGCACATATTTGCCGTTTTTTGGATGCCAGAATCTTTAACCGTTTTCCTGTGTTTGGGAAATATTAGAACGAAGCCTTTTCTAGGTGAAAAAGCCAAAACTTCGACCAGAATGAACTCTTTCTCAGCCTCCTTGGTGCCTAAGGTAAAGCCAGAAGACTTAAACTTGGCTAATCAGTCACTCATTTAAGAGAGGAAGATGCTCAGAAGATGTCATTTTCTGGCAAAAGAGGTAGAGTATGGCATAGAGATACCATGATTTTAGAGGCCACAGGGCCTCCACGCTGTGAGAACTCCCTGCTTGAATCTCTAGAGATTCTGTTTCCTGATTTTTTTTTTAATAGATAAGTTTTCTTTCTGCTTTGCTTTCTACCTAGAATGGGTTTCATTCTGGCAGCCCTGATTAACACAAGAGGATATTGAAAGGATTTGATGGAAGTTACCCCACTGATTCCTTAAGAAGATGGTAAGCACTTAACGGATGCAATTTCGTCTTCTTGACTGCCCTGGCAGTGCTTAGACTATCTACAGGCATTTCATAAGCGATGGGGCTGAGGCACACTGACTGAAAATATTTTGAAACTTGTAAAGGACCCTCTGATTCTTAATGCCAGGTTGGACACAACTCATGCAAGTGCTCAGTGGCCTCAAGAGCTCTCAACCTAGCTGGGTATCCTTTAGGGTAAGTAATTGTACTTCCTGGAAGTCCACTTTCTCCATCTGTGAAGTGGAGGCCATAGGGAATATCTAGTGATGAAATCCATCGGCTCTTGTAAAGGGCAGTGTTTCAGTCTGTGCACGGGCTCAGGAAGCCAGGGGGCATAATCACTCCCACAGAACCTGCATTTGTCTCTAAAGTGTGATCTGCCTCTATGAATGAGAGAAAGAATTTAGCTTGAGGGATGTTTAAAATGGGATCCTTTACTTGCCTGAACAAATGCCTTGCGCATTTTTTGAGTTTCATTTCCTGTTTTGTTTACCTCCAGAAGAAAAGAAAATAAGACAGAAAAGTCTCCAGCAGAGCTGAGGCAAGAAGTGCTCATATTAAAAGTTCCATTTGCTTACCTCACCCCTCAGTGACCTCCACGCTGTGGGTAACACTCACTGCCTCCAGGAAAGCCGAGGTTGGTGGGTGCAGTGGATGGACGGGAGTGCTGGAAGGTGAGCACTTCTTCTCCTCATCAGCCACCATCCATCAGAGGCCTGTCTCCCCTGATTCTTATCTGACACTCATTTGCACTGCTTGGAGAGAAGGTGCAAGAAACTAGGAGAAGACGCTCCAAAAAGCATGGGTCAGGAAGATGGCTGCAGCACTGGAGGAACCAGGCCTTGATTCTGTGGGCCTCAGAAGAAGCGCTCTTGGATGCTCTTACAAAGATGACTAAGGCTGTGTTGATCTTCGGAGATGCAGCTAAGGTGATGGCGGTCAAAGGATTAAGTTTCAGAGGCTTGGGTGTCAGAATAAAGAGGAACCAAGAAACAAAAGCATGCAGAGCTTTCCAAACCACATCCTTAGGCTTTAGTCTTAGCTGTCCTTTAAAACAGCGAAGACAAGGCCCATATCATGGCATAATAAACCTGGCGGAGCAGTGGTGGCCATTTCATAGAGTGAAACCAACTTGCCAAAAGAATCGACTCAGAGCTAAATAGTGAAAGGAGGGAAGTGGCCATCTTTTGACTCTACAACATGTTCGTCTTAATACCAGGATGCTATCTTTGAAATCCTTACGTTTCGATAATATCATTATAGTGAGAGTTTAATGAGTTGAGTGTTGGATTCTCACAATCACTGAAAGGTTCAGTTGGGTGACTTTAGCTCTTTTTTTTTTTTTTTTTGCCCCATTTTATAAAAGTAACTATTTATGTCTCTTTACTATTTAAGATATTTCCTGAGGCCAGGCACGGTGGCTCACGCTTGTAATTCCAGTACTTTGGGAGGCTGAGGCAGGCAGATCACGAGGTGAGGAGTTCAAGACCATCCTGACCAACAAGTGAAACCCTGTCTCTACTAAAAATACAAAAACTAGCTAGGTGTGGTGGTGCGCACCTGTAATCCCAGCTATTTTGAAGGTTGAGGCAGGAGGTGCGCTTGAATCCAGGAGTCGGAGATTGCAGTGAGCCAAGATCCCGCCACTGCACTCCAGCCTGGGTGACAGAGTGAGACTCTGTCTCAAAAAGAGAAAACAAAAGAAATTCCCTGAACACCATCTCACTTCTTAACAACATGGTGAGATTGTTTTTCTGACTTTCCCACTTTACAGATGAGAAAATTGAGGCTCAAGGAAAGAGAACTGACACTTGCCTTTGACCCCAAATCCTGTCTCGTGGCTGCTCTGTGAAATCCTAAATGTTGGTAACCCTGGATACTACCATGCCAGCTTTGGTTACATGATAGGATTAAGGCCAATATCATCTATCCTGCAGTGAAGGCACGGACGGGAAACTTGCAGTGAAGATGAACGTAATGCATTGAAATGACGAATACATTCCAGCTCTCCCATAAACTATGACTGAAATGCTAATGCTATCATTAAAGAAGTGAATCGGGTAAGCGAAGCTCTGTTTACCACACAGGAAAGCAACTCCACAAAAGCCCAGGCATGGACTCGGTCCCTGGTTCTGTGCACAATGCTAAAGGGGACTTTCAGTGACTCCTAATGTTATACTGGACTGAGCATAGAAAGTTAACACCAAGACAAAAGTATGCCAAATTGCAGGGTCTTTATTATGCCAGCGACCACAGAGGACTCACATCTCTCCAACCTGTGGCATTGAACTCAGGGAGAGCAGGGTTTTTAAGCTGAAAAACCACATCCTGGTTTTAGGACCCAGAGGGTGAGAAGCGGGGATGGCCATGAAGGGCTTCAGGCATTCCAAGGGCCAGGGGACTGTAAATCACCTCCTGGGCAGAGATGAGGGTGGGGGTCTCCAGACATTCCAAGGGCTAGGGGACTTTTGCCATTCTGATTGTTACTTAAGTGGTTTACGGAAGTCAAGATAAATGTTAGTTTACACATTGTCTGGGTAGTGATGGAAGTCACAGACCTTAGTTACTTATTACAAGTCGCAGGGGCCAAGATGGCATTAGTTTGGGCTGCTTAGTCTGGCAATTGCCGGTAAGCAAAGGCTAGCAATTCTTGCAGTTACTGATAAGAAAAGGTAAGTAGCTTTACATAGTGGGCAGTTTGCAGAGCAAACTAGCAGTTTTATTTACAGTAGCCAAGGCCAGCAGTTATTGTGAGGAGAATGGGGCAGCCGTTGCAACTTATTTTAAAAACAGCTTTGTCTTTTATAAAATGATGTTGTTCAGGCTCTAACTCTAGGCCAGCGATAGCACACTATCACACTAGACGAAGCAGACATTATTTGGCTCTACCATCTCTTCCCTGTGTTCACAAACCAGCCTCTAGGAATTTATCCCCCACTAGCCAGTTCACATTTTTCATATGAACCCAGAGGGAAATTTTTAAAAATAGCCCTAGGTGGACTGGGCTCCCGTAAGAGAAATGGCTCATGCTGGAGACCCTGTTCAGTTCCCAGGTCTGGCAGCATCAGCACAGATGGGGCTTTGATCTGGAGTGTGTGCCTTCACCTGTTTGCTATTTTTATTGACACCGTGCAGTAGGAGCAGTGCAATTTCTTCCCATTTCAGCTCTGGGTTTACTGGGACAGAACTGGAGGGAGATTGAGCTGTGACTAATGGAAAATACAATGGCTTTGAATCAAGATGTGTCAGGTAGAGTTCCCTGTGGTAAATCTAGCCTAAATCTGTCTGAACAGGCTTGCTCTTGTGTTACCACTGGGGTTGACTTTTCTTTAAATAAAAAGTACAAAATTTGCATAGAACTGCTTCCTGGTTTTTGCTTTTCTTTCCCTTTGCTGCTCCCCTTCCCTTCTTCCCTTCCCTTCCCTTCCCTTCCCTTCCCTTCCCTCCCCTCCCCTCCCCGCCCTCCCTTCCCTCCCTCTCACTTTTCCTTGCCTTGCCTTTCCCTTTCTGCCTTTTTATCTTCCCTTCTCTCTTACGCTCTTTCTCTCTCTTTCTCCTTCCATCATTCCTTCCTCTTTCCTCTCTCGTTCCTTCTTTTCTTTGATTGCATTGGCTAATATCTAAAAATTCTGTTAAATATTAATTCCAAGGTCCATTTTAACTCTATTTATTTGTGTAAAGAAATAGGATCTCCCTGTGTTGCCCAGGCTGGTCTTGAACTCCAAGATTCAAGTGATCCTCCCACCTTAGCCTGCCCAAGTGCTAGGATTACAGGCACGAGCCACCACACCTAGCCCCAAGGTCAGCTTTTAGATCTATTCTGGAAGCTTTCCTAAAACTGAGACAGTGATTCCTTATACTAATGAATGTATAATTAAACACTTCTGTCTGGAGGAATCGTGGGACTGATTCAACATGTAGAAGTTGCTTTTGGCTGGGGTGGAGGCAGGAAGAACAACACACAGGCAGGAGTTGCTAGTGCAGGGACAAAGTTGGAGAAGGCACTGCCAGGCCGCCTGGGGAGGCCCAAGACACACTCTCCCCTGGTACCATTGAAGGACTTCTGATAACATCTCCAGGTTATGGAGATGAGGATGCCAGATGCCAACTCTCAGGGGAACAAGTAGATTGGGACTGCAGGACAGATATATTGTTAAAGGTTAATGAAAACTCCTTGGGATGGTGGCAGTTGGAGGACAGACTCACGTTTTTCTGTGAGTCATCTGGATGTTTATCATACTAAACACCAAGTACTAACTGTTACTTAAACCTTCTGTGGGGGGCGGTCCTGCTTAGAATTTGTCCAACAGGATTTATTTCTGACTCATTAGTAGAAAGAGTTATGTTTGGTTCTTTTTCACCCAGAGTTAATTATCATTGTATAATAATTTACAATAGACACAGACTTTTTCTTTTATTTTGTCTTAATAAATCTTTAAAATAATCCTGTGAATTAGGTACCATCTCCATTTTTCCATATCTCACACTGTCTGGATATTTTAAAAAAGCAATCACAGTAATAGTGACAAGTCAGATTTTCCTAGTCATGCCTCCATTCACTACTTCAGGGCCTCCAGCATTTTCCTGATGCTACTTCATGACTCAGAATCCACTTCCAAAGCCAGCACCTCAGTCACAGGGTGGACGTGGGTCATTGGCATTTGTATTCCATTATTCCATTCCACCTTACTTTCTTCGTGGCTTCCTGTATGGCAGGGCTGGAAAGATTTTTGAAAATACCTTGTCAGACTCTCTTGCAGCTAGGGTGCTGGTTTGTTTATGATGAACTTGCATGACTTGGAAGATGAAAGTGTGGCAGGGGCTACTGCCTGTGGCTTCAGCTGCAGCTCCTGGAACGACTGTCCTGGAGATGATGCTGGGTTGCCAGACTCAGCAGCCAGGATTCAGCCACTAGCTTCAGTGGTGCTGAGAAGCAAGTGTGGTCTGTGCCTGCTGGACGTGTGTTCTTTCACACCACCACTCGGGAACTGCTTAGCAGAGGTAGATTGCTCTCCAGTGGGCCAATTTATTGCTGTTCTGAGAGTTATCGTATTCTTAGCTCTCCCAAAGGTTCTGCAAATTCCTAATTCCTGTTTTTGAATCCTCTTTTTGCTGAAAGTAGCTAGAATATTTTCAGTTTCATGCAACTGAACCCTGGTGGACACATGCCCCTCCTCCCAGTGCTGCCAGGTTTGGGAGTCCCCACAAATGTGTCCTGTCTGCCTGCAGTCATAGCCATCTCACCTCCAGGTGATGGTGGTCACACCTGCCAAACTTTCTTCTGCCCCAGGCCCTTAGAGTGACCGCTACTGCTAAGACATCTCATGCCCATGAAGACTCCTGCACTTCCAGTGCTTTTGGAAGCTGAAGGCCATCAAAGGCTCGCTGTCAAAGGTGTGCCCAGCAGAAGCCCCTCCACAGGGAGCATCCAACCTTTGGCACCCTCAATGTGGGAGCAAGGAGGTCATTTCTGGTAAAATGGGGGAGAACCTGTACCCCAGTGCAGGATTGCTTTGCTACCTTCATGAGTCTCAGACACTATTATTATTGCACAGACATGCTCTTCAGCTTGACTTGGAGCTTCCTGCTCTCTGGTTCTTGACCCAAAATTTACTAATTAAATAGCAGCATTTAATTAATATTATGTATTCTAATACATTGTTAGTTAATCATTAATATTAATTAACCACTAGTTAAATAACAAGTATTTGTTGGGTGCCTAATGGAGGACACGCATGGGATGACACCTGAAATTATCTGTTGACGCTGGTAACTGAGTCACGTTTGTGTCCTGGTGCTCTTTTCCACGGAGGGAGTCCCCTCCAGGCATGAACAGACACCTTCATTTGTCACAAACATACTCCACAGAGCTGTCCGGCAAGTCTGCCAGACATGTCTGCAACCCGAGGGGATAGGCTACCACCTAAACGTCAGCTAGGAGGAGGGCATGAATGATTCGAGGTGACTGGGGAAGGTGTCTGTGATGGATCCCTGGTTCTCACTGGAATGGCTTCTCTAAGGTCTACACCACTTGTCCATGCTTTCATCAAGCAGATCCCAAGAAGGGGGGTACTGCCAAGGAAGGGAGGCTCTAGACAGCTTAACTTAGGAAGCTTTTGTTTTGCTGAGTCACTTGAATATTGCACTTGCAAACCGTTCTTTTGCCTGGATTTTTTTTGGTGGGGGGGATTCCATTCCTTCTTTATGACATCATTAGAAGATGAAAAAAATATACCCAGTGGACCCATAGAAAAGCATGTTTCCTTGAAAGGCTTTCAAGCTCCTCAGTATTGTAGTTAGAGTCTTAGGCCTGATTTACCCTTTGAAAACTTCTTCTTTGAGATAGTATTTTAGCTATAATTCTTATGACAAAAGATCAGAGAGCCATAAAAGAAAAATGACATCTTAAATCTTTACTTGGATGGACTTAAATTTAAGTGGACTTAAATTGTTTATAGAGCCCATGCTACATTCTGCTATAGAAAAAATAGCTAGAAAAAAATGAGAGAAAAACTTTCCAAGAATTTCGTTTGGAGAAAGGTTTTCTTGAGAAACATATCCAATGATCTCTTTATGATAGAAAAGAGAAAGATCTCTGGAATTTTTGAGGGGGAAATGCTGGTTTTAGTAAAAGAGCAATTCAAGGAATATTTATCTATTTGCTCAGTTTCAAAAGATGTCCTTTAGTGCTAAGATCCCAGGAATGCCAATGTCATGTTTCCTGAGATTGCGGGGAAAAGGCAGGAGTTTTGGCATAGAAGCAGGCAATTCATAGAGAAGCAAAGAAGTGCTTGGAATTGGCTCTTGGCCTCTTGGGCCCGCAACACACAGAAACTGAGAGAGATGGTAGTTAAAATTGTGAAATGTTTCTCTGAAAAATTCCAACTTCGACACAAAGGAATTGTTGACTTTGTAAACATACATGTCAGCAGGAAATTTTATGAGGTCTTTATCTGTGTGTATGTGACTCGATCTCTCTCTCATAGCTTTTAGAATTTTTCTCTTTATGTTCTATGTTCCAAGCTTTTACAAACATGTGTGTAAATGTGGATTTTTAAAAACTTCGCCCTGCTTGCCACTTTGGGAGATACTTTTTCTATCTAAGGACGCAGGCCTATTTTTCTCTCTCTTGCAAATTCTTACTTTTCAAACTCCCCCCAAAACCCTCTCTATTTTCTGTATCTAGAACTCATTGAATATTATGGAAGTTTCTAGATTAATCCTCCCTGTTCCTTAACTTTTTATCATATTTTTTTCTTTGTGATCCATTCCGGAAGATTTTCAGTTCTAACTTCCATTTCATGAATTCACTCTTGAACTGTACCCAGATTCATAATCGACAAATCTATCGAGCTTTTGGTTCAATAATGTATTCTTCAAGTCCAAAATTTATAATTTTTTTCTCTAACACACACCATGCATGTGTATTTAATGGATGCTATTTCCCCCTTTATTTCCTTGAGGATAGGAAAACAGTTTTCTCAGGGATGAGTTGAGCGCTCATGCTTGCAGCCTGTCCTCCTGCTGCTGCGCCTTCTCAGGGGGCCTCTCCCTTGCTCATGTGGGCTGCGAGACCACGGGTGGGATGATGTCATTGTGGTTTCAGCCTGGACCCTGGTGGAAGCAAGATTCTGGGCTCTTACAATATACAGGAGACAACGCCCCAGCCCCAGCCACATGGCTGCAGCTTGCGACCAGGCCACAGCCCTGTGCACAGCTGGGTTCTAACCCTGGGATCTCCTAACCCCACCTCCGTATGGAGACCCCGTCCCCTGTCCCGCCTGTTTGGCCTGGTTCTGGACCTGGCCCGCTGGAGGAATGTGGGTCAGGAATCCACTTCCCATTGCTATTTTCCTCCACTGCTGTGGTGTGGGGAGACTGTGTCTATAGAGATTTCCTTTTTTTGCTTTTGTGCTGGCTCTGTGCTTACAAGTACATGTGAGATCTTTAAAAGTATGTGTTGGAGAAGAAAAGAAGTTGCAGTCTGAGCTCAATCCAACATCTGCACCCTGATGTCTAGTGGGATGCCTTAGGAGAAGCACGGAAGGCTCAGGTGCAATGACAGAGAAGCTCCTGGTTTGATCTCTTTAGATTCTGACAGAGGGAGGCATGGGAAAGGAGGAATAACGTGAGGGTAAAGAGGGAAGGAGGAAAAGCAGAATGGCCGACGAAGGACCACGGAGCAGGGCAAGTGGGAGCCACCTGGCGATTACAGGTGCTAAAGTCTCATTTCTCCGTCTTTTATATTTAAATAACGATTTTGCTTTATGGATCGTGAGGAAGTTAGTTTAGCAAGTGCTTATGCATTTTTCTCATAATCACTTCATGCCCTAACATGTGTGTATGGAACATAGAGCTTATAGAATAAAATCATGTCATTAACTATGTGGGTAGTGACATGTGGTTAGCATATATTATTTCCTCCTTTCTGCCTTTATTATAAAAATCAAATGTAAACAAAGTCGTTAAGACTTTTGATAGGAGTGAGATGGAGGGCTGTCTTCTGGCCTTCCAGACTACTTTGGAACCACCAATAAAAATGTGAATCTAATATTGAGGTTAATAACCTTGTCTCAGTGTTGCTGAGTAAGACAATTTTTTTGCTAACCAAAATGTAAGTAATTGGAGCTAATAATTCAAACCATCATTAAGCCTTAAGGATGTAAGTCTGGCTTAATGCCCAGAGAGTCAGTAGACTCCAGCTCTTGAATGTTATTTAGGAAAACCAATCCTAAAACAAGAATTCCTCACTAAAATGCAGATTCCAGAGACTTATGAATGTGCCGCAGGCATTTTCAGCAGATGTACATAAGCATATAAATAACCGCTCTACTGGGTTAAACAGTGTCACCCAATTTCATGTCTACCCAGGACCCCAGAAGATGACCTCATTTGGGAATGGGGTCTTTGCTGATGTAATTAGTTAAGATGCGGCTGTGCTGTATTAGAGTGGGCCTGAAACCCAATGGCACATGTCCTTATAAGGAGAGTGGATTTTGAGACAGAAAGGAGACAGAAGGTCATGTCACAATGGAGACACTAATTGTCAAGGAATACTGAGGATGGTTGGCAGCCACCAGGAGCAGGAAGAGGCAAGGAGGGACCCGCCCCAGAGCCTTCATGGGGCGGGCAGCCAGCCCAGACCTTGCTTTTGGACTTCTGTCCTCTAGAGCTGTGAAAGAATAAATCTGAAGTGTTTTCAGCTCCCAGTTTGCAGTATTTTGTTACAGCAGCCCCAGGAAACTAAGACATCTATGGGGAAAAGTAGACACAGGGCCCAAGTCACAGTGTAAAATCCACCATTAACATCAAACCACAGGGAGGCAAAGCATCACCTTAGCCAAGGCACATCATTGCCAGTCTCCCGGGCACCTGGAAGGCATCTGCCTGATGGTCCAGGGCCAGCTTTTCTTGCGATATCCTTATTGTTGACTTGTGGGTCCAGGTTGGCCCCACAAGTCTTTATTTCCTTATGAAGGCTCTTGTGTCATGTGAAACTCAAGTTAAATACATTTCCTTTCAACTTGTCAGTCTGTCTTTTGTTATAGGGCCCCAGCCACCAACTTGGAAGGATAAAAGGAATATAAGTATTTTTCCTCCCCTGCAGCAGTATTGCCTTAAAAAGAGGAAACACACAATGTAACTCAATGCAAGCCAGGGGCGGTCCTGCTTCTTACAGTGTTGATGTAGAAACACAAACCTACCAGTCTACATCCAGTGGAATTCCAACACCCTCCATTAAACGTCTGCACAGTCTTGGAAAAGGGAAGAGGAGGAGATGATTTCTTCTCTATGTGCTCAATAAATCTTCGATACATGAAGGAACACATCAAATGTAATGAGAAACTGTCTCCAAAGCAACAATAACAGCAAGAGAATCACTTCCTTCAAGGGTTCATAAATTTCTAGAATCCGTCAAAGGATGACAGACCTCCACCCATTGCTGTGAACCTTACTTAAGTCCCTGCCTTGAAAGTTTGCCAACTCTTGGCTTTGCTGCCCAATTTGTAAGTTGCCCGTCCTTACCTAAGTTGCTTAATTACTTATGTCTTATATCTGGAGCTTATCTTTTTACAGGTTGACTCAACCTACTTCACTGGGAAGAGGATCAAAATGGGGAAGAACAAAAGCTGTAACATGGTTAGCTGTTTTTTTTTTTTTTAAATAGAGTTGGCAAAGTGTGTGCTATCTAAATAGCTGGGCTCAGAATTCCTCTTGGGAAGGAAACTGTCTTTACCTGAGAAAATCCCTTGGTAAAGGCTTCCCAGACCCCTTTGGGCCTGTATATTGATTGGTAGCCAGGCTGCTGATAGCAGTCGAGGCCACAGAGCTTTTGGAATAGAGGCTATTATACAGGAGGGAGAAGGGCAAAGGATGGGGCTGGGGGAGGAGCGTAGGAGGGAATTTAGCAAGAGTAGTTGAAGAGATGGTGTCAGTATGAATGCCGTGTGATAACACCCTTTGCTTTCTCTCAAAATATTCTAGAAATTTATGAATCCTTGAAGGAAGTGATTCTGTTGCTGTTATTGTTGCTTTGGAGGCAGTTTCTCATTACACTTGATGTTTCCTTCATGTATCTAAGATTTATTGAGCACATAGAGAAGAAATCATCTCCTCTTCCTTCTCCAAGTACGTGAGGATGTCTAATAGAGGGCGTTGGAATTCCATTGGATGTAGAGTAGTAAGTTTGTGTTTCTATACCAAGACTATGAGAAGCAGGACAGTCCTGGCTTGTATTCAGTTACATTATGTGTTTCTTCTTTTTAAGGCGATACTGCTGCAGGGTAGGAAAAAAATATATATATATTCCTTTTACCCTTCCAAGCTGATGGCTGGGGCCCTGTAACGAAAGACAGATTGACAAGAAAAAAGCAAATAAAGTTATTTAATGTGAGTTTCACATGACACAAGAGCCTTCATAGGGAAATAAAGACCCAAAGAAACAGTTAAACCTGAGTGCCTTTTTTTCGAACAGGTCTGATGCAGAGTGAGCAGTCATGGAGAAATCCGATAGAGCATTGGTATGCTTTGGCTCTGTGTTCCCAGGCAAATCTTATGTTGAATTGTAACCCCCGCATGTCAAGAGAGGGACCTGGTGGGAGGTGACTGGATTATAGGGATGGACTTCCCTGTGCTCTTGCGGTAGTGAGTGTGTTCTCATCGGATCTGCTGGTTTAAAAGTGTAGGACTTCTCCCCTCTCTTGCTGTCTCCTGCTCCGCTGTGGCAAAGACAAAGACGTGCTTGCTCACCCTTTACCTTCTGCCATGATTGTAAATTTCCTGAGGTTTTCCAAGCATGCTTTCTGTACAGCCTGTGGAACTGTGAGTCAATTAAACCTCTTATCTTTAAAAATTACCCAGTCTCAGGTAGTTCTTTACAGCAGTGTGATAATGGGCTAACACAAGTGTAGAGTATGAGGTAAGAGTAGTAAGCTTGAGGAAACTTAACAAGGCCTGTTTGTTCAGATTCTTCTGTGTCCTTTTATCTTCGGAGATAAAGATACTCCTTTCCTCCTGGAGAGGGGAGGGCACCTGCCATAGGAGGGTCTTCTGACCTGCTTCAGGGGAAGATCAGAACATGCTTCCTGGATTGTATGACCTGCTTTGTGGAAGAAGCGTGGGGGAATTCAGAGAGTCCTTTCTGCATATGCCGTATCTCAAATTTCCTCAACTTAAAATATTCAGTGTATCAAGGAGCCATATTTTGGGGGTAGCATGTCCTGAACCTCATTGCTCTGATTGGGATACAGATTTTATCTCTTAACTAAAGTTAGACTGACTGTCTCAAACAGGTCAAATTGATGACCAACAATACGTTCTATGTAGTTTACAGGGACAAGAAAAATAAAAGCCTGTATTTAAAAATTTAGAGATTGTCACTAGAATCTGGATTTCAGAGATCTCTTCAAAAACAGAGACACAGGATAACACTGCCCAAATCAGCAGATGTTCCAATGAGTATGTCCTGCAGGCTGACTTGTGCTGTCTCTTACCCCTCCCACCTCCTCGAGGTAGGGCACTAATTGCCCTTTATCTCACATGCACTATAGTTTTCCTTGTTATGGTGCTTATGCCTCAGGGGCCATATCTCTACCAAAGGCAAGAAAAAAAAAATGGTGGACTCAGACGATGGGGTTTTGAGCAAAATGGGAACATTGTTTCCCAGCGTAGAAAATCCCAACAGGTCCTGTGCCACTGGGGAAGCCTTAACTCACATATGAGGGTCTTACCTTACCATCAGCTACACAGAATTTGGTTTCCTCGCAGAATTCCTCCTTGTGCTCACAGAGCAAGATGAGAATTTTGGGGGCTCTTTGGATCTGGAAGATGCCAGGCCCAGACCCAGCCCTCACAAAGAGCTTGAGTTTGTGGGAAACCAAACATCAATGTCACATGTAAATGCAAATTGTAGCTATGATGCAAATGAGATCCCAGAGAAAGGGGACACTTCGCTCAGCTCAGGGTTAGCTAAGCTCAGCTCAAGGTGACAGAAGGCCTGGTGGAAGAGACATTTGTGACATTTTATCTCTTAACTAAAGTTACTAAAGTTAACTCAACTTAAAATACCATCAGTATGCCAAAATTAAGGGTAATTTACGCCATAAATAAAATTTACACACAGATTTTAAGTGTGTGGATTGGTAAGTTTTGTGAGATCACTACCCCAGAAAACATTTCCATCCCCGCTGGAAGGCCCATCTTCTAGTCAAAACACACCCCACCACAGTTCTGATTTTTACTACCACAGATTTTTTTGGCGTATCATTGAAATTCCTATAAATGGAGTGCATACAAGGGCATTCATGCAGTATGTGCTCATTGATCTGGCTTCTTTTGCTCAATATATTTTTGAAATCTATTTGTGATATCAACATGAATAGATCTCAAAAACTGTCTGTATCAATGATGTTTTAGTCTGTTTCCTGTTGCTTATAACAGAATAACTGAAACTGAGTAATTTATAAAGAAAAAGAATTTATTTCTCACAGTTGTGGATGCTGAGAAGTCCAAGGTGGAGGGGTTGTGTCTAGTGACAGCCTTCTTGCCGGTGGGGACTGTCTGAAGTGTTCGAGGCTGGGCAGGGCATCACCTGCTGAAGGAGTGGAGTGTGCTAATGTGCTAACTCAGGCCTGCCTTCTTATAAGGCCACCACTTGCCTTCCCATGATAACCCATTAGTCCTAAGCCATTAATGCATTAATTCATGAGTGGATTAATTCATTTATGAGAGCAGAGCCTTCAAGATCCCATCACCTCCTAAAAGCTCTCCCTCTTCAAATTGTCACATTGGGGATTAAATTTCAACATGAGTTTCTGAGGGGACAAATATATGAGCTATAGCAAATGGTTTCTTCTTTTCAAATTCCCAAGCAGTATTCTGCCACATCAATGTGCTACAATTCATCTATCTGTTCTCTTTTGGATGGACATTTTGGGTTATTTCCAGTTTGGGATTATTATGAATTAAGTGGCTCTAAACATTGTTTATATGTCCATGTATTTTTTGATCAAAGATTGAGTAGGTCAGTGTCTATAGCAAGGGTCCAAGACATCCACTCATAGGAAAGGAGATTAAGGTAAGCCATGGATCAGGGGTCCATCGGGGTAAATTCCTTGGGTAAAAACTAAGTAGGGGGCCAGTTCATGCTCAAGAAAAGAATTTTAGGGTGACAGGAAAGCTGAGCTCTCTTGTGTGAACTGTATTCTCTTTGCAGTGGAAAAAGCCCAGGGCAGGGAGGGAAGAGAGCAGCGTCGAGACCAGGGCAGGAGAGCAAGGTGCCCAGGCAGCACATGGAAGGAGGTGCTCGTGCTTGGGGCCCGGTGAACACTGCATGGCCCTGAGGCCTGACCCCTGCTGGGACAGCTCTTCACGTTTGATAGTAGCAGAGATTGGAAATCGGTGGGATCTGCTATTTCTAGCATTTTATCCTCCCATCAGAGCCTAATGGCTGGAGGCAAGCTGTGACAATGCTCTCTGCAGGCTTTGGAGAGAAAGGAGGGGAAGGAGGGCGTGTTTCCCTGCTGTATCACCCTGATAGTGAGTCTTTATGCTGCTATCTTGCTAGGAGTGACTGGAATTGCAGGACCAGCTCACATTGAGCCTACTCTGTTGATAACAGAATGTCAAGTTACCTTGTAAGTATGATGAAGCCAAAACCACAAGTCATGTAGCCTAAGCATGTGTAATAGAAAAAGATTTGACCTCCAACAACACCTGGAACCAATGATTCCTTCCCCACAGAACCAAGAAGACTGGGACATAATGGGAACCTGAAT
Organism: Sapajus apella; assembly: GCF_009761245.1. Taxonomy (NCBI): domain Eukaryota; kingdom Metazoa; phylum Chordata; class Mammalia; order Primates; family Cebidae; genus Sapajus; species Sapajus apella. The sequence continues at coordinate 14,978,907 of NW_022436989.1, read as the reverse complement.
GCTAAAACTTTTTTAGAAGTGGGGGTCCATTAACCAGGAAAATCTGGGGCTATATTCTGTTTCAACATACTATACCATAAATAGTCAAATTTGAAGCCCTCTCACCAGATCCTACTAAGCCAACATTCCTAAATCCTTTCCTTTGCCCTCCAACTCCTTAAAACTTGCTGTAGGCCCCAAATTGGGGAGACAGACTTGCATTGCACCTCCTGTCTCCTTGCTGGCCTCACAATAAAGCCTTTCTTTTCTCAAAATCCAGTGCGATCCTATTGGCTTCCTGGCATGTCACGCAGCAAGCCCATTTGCTAGATAACAAGAGTGGGCCTGTCTTTACTTCTATGCAAGTTCAAAAAAAGAAAACCCAAACAAATGAAAAGCAGACTGATTTCTTCAGTGGCAGTTTGATGTTAGGAGAGCTAGATCTTTCTACCAAGTCTCTGAGGGACTCAGGCAGGTCCCATGGCGTCTCTGAGCTCCAGTTTTCTTCCTCTGTAAAATGAGGATGGTCTAACCTGCCCAGGAGCTCCCCCACGTGATTGTCATGGTGCTTCAACAGGAGGAAACATGGGAAAGTGCGGGGTGAACATTAAGTGTCTATGTATGTGAATTAACGGAGGGAAACATCCATCAGACTGATTGCTTGAGTGGTTAATCTGGCTTTAGATGCTATTTAGGACTAATAGGCCACAAAATTTGAAAGAGAGCTGAGAGCACTGTAAATATGGACTCTTGGTTTGGGCAAAGTTGAATGAACAAATGCCTTACATAAGCATTTCCTCAAAGCCTGCGGTTCCTCAAAGCCTGCACATCTCATAAAGCATCTTTCAGTGGGTTCCATGTTCGTTTGTTCTACCTAGCTGAAGTCAGATTCAACATAAACACAGTGTGTTATGTGTGTATTAGAATAAAGAGTCAGTAATATAACAAAGATAAGGGCAGAATTGGAATCTCATGAAGAGTATAACCACAGGCTGAGTTACTGAACTGTCTAACACCAGAGAATGAGAAATAGCTGGGAAAGACGCTGATGTATTTCCAACAAGAATAAACCTTAGAATTGTATCAGTTTTACATAGCAAGGGAGAATAGCAATTATTGTACGCAGCCTTATCATTTCTTAGATAAAAAGACCGAGGTCTGCAAAGTCTGATTCATTTGCACCTGGTGACATAGCTAATTAGAAGTGTAGCTGGCACTGGAATCTGGTTCTTCTAAATCCTAGAGGTAAAATATGTCAGCCTGTGAAATGTCTTAGTTAAATTAAATTGCAAGTTATTACTGAATGCTCAGGTTAAGGCATTTCTTTCAAGAACTGAATAAGGCATATGTTTTATTGCAGAAAAAGGTCTATTGATTAGAAGCCACGTGACTGACCAAAGAAAACCAATGTGAATAGGAAGACGACTCAAATGTCTAAACCCCAGTAGGGAAGAGTTTGAAAAGAAAACTAAAGAAATTAGAAACAAATGAAACAACTAAACAACAGCAAGAACACAAAATGACAGGGAAGAGTCTTAGGAATTTGCCATTAAACATTTTCTGAACCAAAAAAAAAAAAAGAGAGAAATTTTACATCACCAGGGCAGATTAAAATCTCTTCAAGGAAAATAATGAGAAAAAAAATTGAAAGGAAAAAAAAAATCTAGACAAAAGGAAAGACTTCCCACAGGCAATGACACCAGAATGCAGGAACCTGGAAAGCAGCAACAATGGAAGCTGGGTGGGGACGACAAGAGACAGAAGGAAGAATGCAAAATAGACACAACGCGGCTGCAGCACGCGGGACCTGAGGGTGAGGGAGAGTGGATTCACAGCTCAGGGAAGGCAATTTCTGAGAAGGTGCATGCTAATAAGACCAAAATGCAGGCTTCACTTTACATCCATTATTCATGACTTGGTTTTGCAAGACTTGCCCTCCTGCAGAAAAGAGGACAGAAAGAGAGATGATAAATGCCTCCACGGTGGGCCATTTCCCGCAGTCTACACCCCAGCGTCCCTCGAAGGATTTCCTTGATTCCCATCTGAGGGATGAAATGAAAGGCGCCTCCTTGAGAGAGGTCATCTTAAACTTGGAAAATAAAGCAAGACCTGAAAGGTGAGGAAAGGCAGTGGGTCCAATGGCATCAGAGTGAGCAAAGGAGAGGGAGAAGGGGAAAAGCAAAATTAATTTTTCCTTGTGGGCTTGCAGATGGCTCATTTGTTCTGAATGATGATGAGAAATAATATATAAAACTAAATTTTCTTGCAAATATTTCCTGAAAGGAGATAACGATTTAGTACTGGGCTTTAATTTTTGTTTGGGGGGCAAAAACAGTACAAGATCAGGGTACTGATAATTTCCAGGGTGATCTAGTAAGTCTTGGAAATGCTCAGCAATGAGACTCAGAGACACATCAAAAATTCAAGATCCAAAGGACACTTTCTAAGACTAACATTCACTGGATTCTCCTGTAGGAATTAATAACCAGAACTGTCCATGGACAGCCACATACACCTTTGCCTTCTCTAGAGCAAACCTTCCATGTCTTTAGAATCTTTCCTTATAAATGAGGACTGCTAATTCTCCCGTGATTTTCATTTAAGTCTCCCCCAAGTTATTTCTATCATTAGTTCACAGCTTCACTCCACACCAGCAGCTGTCACCTCCTTGCGGGGCGTGCCAGTCCTGATGCTGCTTCAGTGGCCTGGCCTCCCAGGCAGGAGATATGATGAAATGTCTGTGTATTTGCACACAGCCTCTTTTATGTGGGTAACTGCCCAGCCACCAGACCCTGAGCCTTGCACTTTGGCTCTAAAGGATTGTGTTGGTTGATGGAATTCTCTAGTCCCGTTAACATAGATTGCCTTCCTCTCAACCCTTTAGTTTAACTTGATGTATGTTTAAAAAATGATTAGCTTGATCTAACCCTTTCTTCTCAAACCAGAAAATGAGCATGTGCCTCTGTGAGCCTGCTGCCTGGCAAGCGCGTATTTATTTATGGCCGACCCCTACACAGTAAAATACTTATGACAATGCAGAACGATGTCTAGATCATCATTTGTGGGACTTTTGGTTTTGAATTCTTTGTGTGGCATGTGTTTACATGAGTCTTCTTACAGCAGGGAGAAGAAAAACCACAAAGGCTCTTGGCAAATGTTGTTAGCATGTGTATTGGTGGTTCTTAAAGGCCATTCCATGCACTGTTGACCTAAGAATCCTCTGTGAGGCTTTAGAAAAATTCAGAATCCTAGGCACCACCACTCTGGATTATTTTATCGTTGGTCCAGGGTATAACGGCAAATCTGTATTTTTCTAACACTCCGGCGGAATGCTGATGATTTGCCAGGCTTAATAACCAGTGGATGAACCATTTCCGGCCACATGCTTTGCTCCATGTGGGTTGGTTTGTCTGAATCTGTCCTAACTGAGCGATCTACCCTTCATTCAGCAATGCTTTTTGAGGGCTTTCTATGCGCCAGGCACTATTGTAGATGCTGGAGACGAAACAGTGATGGAAACAGGTGAAATTCCTCGTGTTGTAATGTTCTATATTGCTCGTGCTGATAATTGCCTTCCCCTACAAGACTTCTATTTTGTCTTCCCTCCCCTGCCTCTCTTCTCGCCTCCAGACCATGTTTGCTAAATAAAATAGGAAGAAAATTTTGTTAAACTAAAACCGTCAGGAAAAAAAATCAACAATGATTTCTGTAAATATGTTGACATAGTGCTTTGGATAGTGAGCTCAAAGTGGTCGCTGGAAGGAGCAGATCATTTTTGGAGAGACAACATGAATATATCAGTTTCCAGATCAAAAATCAGAATTTGGTGATTCTCTTTGTCAGTAATCATTGTGTTGTACTGAAAAGCATAGTCAATGTTACACCAAAAATAAACCTGTGTCATCACAGTCCCCACGTTTTTGGGGTGGGAGGAGCTGGGTTGGTGTTAGTGCTCCCATGAACTGGTCTGCCTGGGATGGCAGCATGTGTTCCAGCACAAGCAGAAATTGTGGAGACAAAGCGGAAACCCAAATTGGACCCCGGAGTGTGACTTCTAGGATCAATAAAAAGATCAGCTTGCCATTTGATCTGAATGACCAGAAACAGGTGCATTTCACTTCTGGGTCCCTAATGGATGTTGCCAAAGTCTTCCTCTGCAGTCCCAGACGTGCCCCTATTGCACTGCGGAGGGCCCACAGGCATTATTGGGGCCACTGGGCAAGGGTTATGACTGGAAAATACTCTCAAATGCATTTGGAGCAGGATTTAAAAAAAATTTCCAGGCAGAGGCATTTTATGTGCCTCCCAAGTTTCAGCCTGTTTTCCTTCTCCGTCAGATTTGTCTTAATTTAGTCTGAGGTCCATGCAAGGCATTTTATGACCATCTAAGACAGTCTTGGGGTGGGTCATTATACACTCTGGCCCTGTGCCTAGGACCAGACCCAGAGGCCTCAGTCTCCCTTGGGGCCTATGAACCGTTTTCCTGTTTGCACATGGTATCCCATCTGGCTGCATGTCTTTGTACAGGCCCTGGCAGGCCAGCCTCATCTCAGGGCACAAAAAACTCAACTGCCCTGAGACAAAGGAAGGACCTTGACACAGCTCCCACTGCCAGGCAAGCCGTCAGTTCTGCACACTCTGGTGGCTGCTGGTATGCTCCCGGGCTGTGCACTTAGCCTGAAGTTCCAGCTACTTGGGAGGCTGAAGCAGGAGGATTGCTTGAGCCGAGGAGATTGAGGCTGCAGTAAGCTATGCTTGCACCCTGCACACTGACCTGAGTGATGGAGCAATATCTGTCTCTAAAATATATACATAATTATATGTTAATTATACATTAACATACAAATATATTATAATCTATGTTAATTGTATTATTAACATATGAAATATAATATATGTTAATGATATTGACATATATATTAATGTATATATATGTTTATTATATAATATATATTTATATATTTTATATATAATTTTAATATATACTTATATATTATATAATTATAATATATTGACTAATAGCTATTGATTATTAATTATATTAGTATATTATAATATGTAATATATGATTATATTAATATAATATATATTAATATAGAATATATTTTTATATTAATAATAGATGTGTTAATATTAACATGTTACATATAAAGTATATTTTTATAATACTATAGTACTATTATATAGTATATATAATAAATATGTGATAATATATATACTATATATAGTATTATAATACTATAATATCTATTATATATGGTATAATACTATACTATATATAATACCATAATATATACTATATATACTGTTATATATACTTAATACTGTATTATAGTATTATGTAAACTATAATATATTATATGTAAATAATAAATCAAGCTGGTGATCTCTCATTGTGTAACACTATTGTTCATGTATCATGCCAGCATTTGGTAAGGTTGAATTAGATATCTTTAAACCTCCTAAAGTTCCCAAAGGAAATGATGACAATTGATGCATTTTTGCAGTCCTAACCTCCAAGGCATCCAAATACCTGATGAAGGATAATTTTTTAGACCCACGGTTTACGCTTTCTTAGGGTGAAGCTGGGAGTTATAGTCATAACTCTAATTCAATTTGCAGATCAGGAAACCGAGGCCCAGAGACTGGAGCTGACTTGTGCAGCTGGCCTGATCAGCCAACTGCAGTCATTGGACCTCAGACTCCTGATGTTCCCTCGTCATGCTTCACTGGAAACAGTGTTTTACACAAAGTATGCAATGCAAGCTGTTCTCTGTTATTGCCCAGTAGAAGGTAGAAAGACTAAACCAGGACAGAGAGTGTGTATTAAATTTCGAAGAAGTAAAAACAAAGAGAGAGAGAGAAAGTAAGGAAGCAAGAATTCATCCAAATACAACTTTTTGAGCAGCCCTCTTTGGATGACATTTAGGTGTTTACTTAAATTGCTGAAATGACTCGGGACTGTGAAGTGGCGAGAAAGAGGACAGGCTGCACTTGGCGCATGAGTCCCATGAAGCCTCAAATCCAATTTTAACTTGGAAAATATTTGTGTAATCATCTTATTCAGCATCTCCGTGGTGTGAGAAAGATTGAGCAAGAGAATGCGTTCGGTGTCACAGCCTCTTAAGTCATAAGATGCAATCTTTCAAGGCCTTGGTCTTTGGCATTCCACTGGCATAATGCCAGCTCCAACTAGGGTGGGAAAAGCACACAAAGGAGATGCAAGGGGGTGCATGGAGGACGCACCTCCTGCTGGGAAACAGGCCCTCTCTTTTTCAAAGAGGGCCAGGGTATGCACAGATGCTCACAGACACTTACCCCACCCACGCTCTGTCTGGCAAGGTCTATCTGTTAAAGGTCAAGGCCAGCCTTCACACCCATGTGATTGGCCCCCATCCCACGGTTTAATGGGAAATGACTGTGCAATGTTGCACCTAATGTCATGACATGTGCAAAATCTGCTTCTAAACTCCCTCTGCAGAATGAACTCTGGGGCCCGTCACAGCACATACTGTCAAACTTCGCAGACATTGATGAATATCCTGTGGAATGAACGACATTTACATGGCATCCACTATTTACAGAGAACATTCCCATGTTGTACCTTCTGTTATTCCCCAATCAACTCTGTGTGTCTGGCATTCTGATAAGCTCTGCACATGAATGACTACCCTTAATCCCTTACAAGTCTATGACAAATGTACTATTTTTTAATTTTTAATTTAATTTAATTTATTTTAAGACGGAGTCTTGATCTGTCACCCAAGCTGGAATGCAGTGGCATGATCTCAGCTCACTGCAACTTCCCCCTCCCAGGTTTAAGCAGTTCTCCTGCCTCAGCTTTCTGAGTAGCTGAGATTACAGGCGCTCACCACTATACCTGGTTAATATTTGTATTTTTCGTAAAGATGGGGTTTCACCATCTTGGCCAGGCCAGGCTGGTCTTGAACTCCTGACCTTGTGATCCACCTGCCTCGGTCTCCCAAAGTGCTGAGATTACAGGCATGAGCCACAGCGCCCAGCCTGACATATGTACTATTTTAACCCTCATTTGATAGAAGAGGAAGTGGAGATGGAGTGATAAAAAAATTGTTCCAAGTCACAACTACTGAGTATTATAACTGGAATTGAAGCCAGTTCTATCAGACCTCTAAAGCCTGCGTCTTTATATTATTATTTATATAAATTTTGGGGGTATAAGTGCAGTTTTGTTACATGCATAGATTGCATAATGGCCAAGTCAGGGACTTTAGGGTACCCATCACCTGAGTAACACACAAAGCTGGAAGCATCACTTACCTGACTTTGAATTATATTACCAAAACATTATGGTACTGGTATAAAAGTAGACACATAGATCAATGAAACAGAATAGAGAGCCCAGAAATAAAGCCACATGTTTCAGCCAACCAATCTTTGACAAAGCCAACAAGAACATACACTGGGGAAAGGACGCTTTTTTTTTTTTTTTGAGACGGAGTCTTGCTCTGTCGCCCAGGCTGGAATGCAGTGGCATGATCTCAGCTCATTGCAACCTCCACCTCCTGGGTTCAACTGATTCTCCTGCCTCAGCCTCCTCCAGGTGCATGCCACCATGCCCAGATAGTTTTAATTTTTGTATTTTTAGTAGAGAGTTTTCATATGTTGGCCAGCATGGTCTTGATCTCCTGATCTCATGATCCACCCACCTCGGCCTCCCAAAGTGCTGGGATTACAGACATGAGCCACCCCGCCCAGCCAAGGACATTCTTTTAAATAGATGGTACTGGGAAAATTAGGTGGCTCATACAGAAGAATTCAACTGGACCCCTATCTCTCAGCCTACACAAAAATCAACTTAAAATCGATTAAAGACTTAAATATAAGACCTGAAACTATAACAATCCTGGAAGAAAACCCAAGTAAAATGCTTCTAGGCTTTGGTTTAAGCAAAGAATTTATAACTAAGACCTCAAAAGCATGGGCAGCAAAACCAAAAACAGACAAATGGGCCTCAGTTAAACGAAAACACCTGTATTCTCAATCACTAGGCTATTCTGCCTCCTTGTGAGAAAACAGGTTGAGCGAGAAGTATCAGCATAACCACAGGCAAGAGGGAGAAAGCAGGAGATAGCACCGGGCGTCAGGCCTCATGCTGCGGATTTCAACCCTGCAATGCTTAGCACAATGCTGTGGAGTGTTCATTTGGAACAAACAGACATTCCAAATGCTTGCTAGCCGGCTTTCTCCACCCCACAATGCCCTTCTGGGCTCTGTTCCCCACACAGCAGCCACAGTGACCCTTCTAACACTGAGCCACATCACAGCTGCCCTCTGGCCCCGTTAGCTCAAGCCAACTCCTTTCGGGGCCCTGACGAGCTGGCCCCAGCGGTCCCTTTGGTTACATCTTCTCCTCTCTCTGCTCCCACTGCTCTGGCCACAGTGACCACTCTGGGCATCACTAAATATGGCAAGCAGGAACCCACGCCCACAGCCTCTCTGCTTCCTGTTGCTCTGCCAGGAAGGCTGTTCCCGCAGATACCTGTGACACTTGTTCTTTCACCTCTTCCAAGTCTCTGCTTGGCTATCTTTTCTCAACTGTACTCTCCCAGAGAGGCTTCCCCTAACCTCCCATTACTCTACCCTCTTTACCCACGATTTTCCTTATCGTTCGTAGCCACCTGACATATTTTTTTTCCTTTTAGTTTTAGTTGGCAGGTAATAACTGTGCATATTTATGGGATGCAAAGAGATATTTTGATACATGCATGCAATGTGAAATGTTTAGATTGAGTAATTAGCATATTCATCACCTTGAACATTGATCATTTCTTTGTGTTGTAAACATTCAAAATCTTCTCCTCTAGCTTTTCTTTTTTTGAAAATGTACACTAAATTATTACTGACCACATCCACCTGACAGTGCGACAGGACACTAGAAGTATTCCTCCCATCTGGGCATAACTTTGTAGCCATTAGCCATCCTCTCCCATCCTCTCTCCCTCCTACCCTTTCCAGCCTCAAATGACCTCAGTTCTGCTCTCTACTTCTATGAGCTTTTATTTTTGTCCCACACATGAGTGAGAACATGAATTTATTTTTCCATGCCTGACTTATTTCACTTAATATAATGCCCTCCAGGTTCAACCATGTTGCTGCAAATGACAGGATTTCTTACCTTTTATGGCTGAATCATACTCCATTGTGTGTGTGTGTGTGTGTGTGTGTGTGTGTGTGTGCGCGCGCACGCATGCGTGTAGTGTGTATATATATATATCACTCTCAAATATGATTGTATATATTATATTTGAGATATATGATATATAATGATATATGATGTATACATATATATATCACTCTCAAATATGATATGTATGTATATCATATTTGCTTCGTCAGTTCATCTGCTGATGAGCATTTGGTCACCTGATATATTATATATTCATTTGTTTACTGTCTTACTTTTCTCAAACATAAGCTTTTTGAGGGCAAAGACTGTCTGTTGGCTTTTGTTGTTGTTTATTGCTATATCCCCAATGCCTAAAATAGTATCTGACACACAGAAGGTGTTCAATAAATATTGGTTGGATTAATACATACACAATAGTCTAAATAGGAACATACAATGCCTAGCACATGATAAGAACTAAAAGCAAATATTTATATATGTAAAATAGGAGCGACTTGAAATATTAATTCTGTTTCCTATTTCATGTAATCAGCAGAAAAGAATGTAAAAGAGCTTGTCCAATTTGATTTGGTTTTAAAGTAGCAATTCAACAGCGACTTATAAAGTAGGAAGCCAATAAATAGCCAAAGCCAAGCCAGAAGTCTGGGAACACATCACATGCCAGTGAAGACAGCAAAGACGTCACTGTTGTGTAGCAATCATCATCCTTGCATTGCCAATAGCAGCTGTGGGCTGTGGACACTTGCAGGAGTTCTGCCCAGATGAGAAGGAAGGTGGAAGAAGGCTGGGAGCTCACAGTGGTTTAGGCACCTCTGCAGGAATGGTGCACCCCAAGGCCTCTAAACTGGAGTGTCTGAGATCTGAGGACTCAAAGCTCACTCCTAGCACATTCATGGACTTCAAAACGACTAAGAAATATCTCCAGGAAACTCAAACTTAGAGCCTCATTCTTTTCATGGAGTTTAAAACTCATTAGGTCATTTGACCTAATCACAGGGTAAGCAGGCAGAATAATATCTAACTTTGACCCAAAAGAACCGAATTAGAGAAAGATTTGCTCTTCATTTAAAATTCAGTTCACGGTTCTTTCTGCTGTTCTTTGTAAAATAACCTCAGTTTCAATACATCCTGACCATGCATCTTGGTGCACTGCCAACTCAGCCACCTCTCTTTTCTTTGACAATCTTTTCCTTCAAACTTATTGTAGTTTTACTGGAGGAAAGCCAAACAAATACCGGCTCATTATCTTTACATTATTTCTTAGGTTATTGTCCTGAGGGAAGAGCTCATATGGAGCCCCAGAAATTCAGAGAAGTTTGGCTTCAGGGTAAAATTTGTTAGCTCAAATGCCATAGACCAGGCATTCAGGGAAAGGCCAATCTTATTCCATCCACCATTTTCTTCAATGCACCAAAAAGTGCTTTTGCTCCTAAAATAAATAAACCCTCCTGAACTATACAAAAAAAAATATTAAAATACAAACACCAATCCATCTCATTGCTTTCTCTTACATAAAACATTTTTGGGGGGTGTTTTCAGAAAATGTTTTGGAACAAATTTGATTCTCTGAGTAGATTATGAGCATAAATACGAAAGAACTTTTGGGAAACTATGGCAGCCCCAGTGTGTGAGATCAGGCAATTGAATAGACAGAGATTAAATGAATTTACAAGTAGGGCAGCTACTAAGCAAAGAACTCTACTCTTCAAACAGAAAGTGGGAAATTGCCTCCTTTAGACTTAAGAAAATCTCAGTAGAGTTCTTGGCAAATATCCAGTTTAAAAGGAACTAATTCTTTACTTCAAACAACCCCTCACCAAGCTTTTTATACTTTCTTCTTCTATTCTTCCAAACAGAACGACTTCCTTCGCTCTCCAACCGTTCCCCTCTGGCGCTCCTAATTAATTTAATCCAAGCTTCTCTTCAAGGCTGACTCATCTCTGTTCTTCTCCAGTCATTCCCTTTCCTCTTCCCAACACTCCCCTTCTCTGCTTCTTGGGTCCATTATTATCTTTCCTGTCACTGAAAAACATTTACAAGGAGGTACTTTTTGTATTAATAGACTTAAGAGATCCATCACTTGGAGACAGTGTTATTCAAAACAAAACCATCACAAAAGTTTGTCAAGAGAAAAAAAATCCCATCCGCTCTCAGTGCTGGTGCCATTCCTTGAGGAGCCACTGGGTCAGAACTGAGTGTCTTCCGATGACTCAACCTCAGCTGGAGAGGAATAGCTGGCAACCAATCCAAGGACAAGTCCAAGGTTTGTTAACAGATGCAAATCCTTTACCTTCCTTGTAGCTCTTCTCTGATCTCCCTTACGAGCTGAAACAGATGAAATGTGGGTACAGCACTGGGTGTTGCCAACAACAACCGTTGCAACACAAAGGCAGGTGCACCATGACACTTTCTTCATGCCCTCCTCGCTAGCAATGCAAGACTGGTCATGATCTTCCTTCATTTCTTTTTCAGAGGCCGCCAGCTGCGGGCTATGGGCTGTGGCATCCTAAAGAACACAGTCTGACAAAAGACATGATGTTTTTACTTGTAAAATGAAGAGGAGTGCTAAGCCAATTCTGCAGATAATTCAGCCAACTTCTCCTCTCACAACCCACACCCAGGTGCTTTGGCTCACCTCCCCTAAAGCAAAATGGCTAGAGAAAGTCTATGAAGTATGACAGAATCATTTTTAAAAAACAATGCAGAGAGATACCAAAAACAAACAAGCAAAAAAAACCAGCACATCGTGGATTGAAAGGTAACTTTCTTCCCAGTTGATTGGTTATCTTCCTTGGGGTGCGCCTAGGTCGGCTTACCAACTGTCACCTATAAACCCCTTCCCTCCTGACTTGCTACCAAACGAGGGGACTCTACCATCTTCCTGTTCTAAGAGCCACCATTGGTTCCTCAATGAATATTTTTCTCTCCCTCTTGTCCCCGCCTCATTTCTTTTTGATTACACCTATATTTACCATTTTATTTGCCTATCATTTCTTCTTATATTTTGAATTTTTCTATCTGGAATACATCTTTTAGAATTTTATTTAGCAAATGTCTATTGGTGGAAATATCTGTCTTTATCTTGTCCTCATTTTTGATATCTTTTAAAAATAATTTCAACTTTTATTTTAGATCCAAGGGGTACATATGCAGGTTCGTTACATGGGTATACTGTGTCATGCTGGGGTTTCGGATAGGAATTATTCTGTCACCCAGACAGTGAGCACAGCCATCAGTTTTTCAACCATGGCCCCCTCCCTGCCTTTCCTCTCTATTAGCCTCCAGTGTCTATGGTTGGCATCTTTACGTCCATGAGACCCAATATATAGCTCCCACTTATAAGTGCGATAATGCAGTATTTAATTTTCTGTTTCTGAATTAAATAACTTAGGATAATGGCCTCTAGCTGCATCCACGTTGCTGCAAAGAACATAATGTCATTCTTTTTTATGGCTGGCTAGCATTCTGCCATGTATACCTTCCATATTTTCTTTATTCAGTCCACTGCAGATGAGCATATGGGTGGATTCCACGTCTTTGCTATCGCGAATAGCACTGCCACAAACATATGAACGCATGTGTTCTTTTGGTAGAATGAGTTCTTCTTCTTTGGGTCTATACCCAGTAGTAGGATTGCTGTGTCAAATGGTAGTTCTGTATTAAGTGCTTTGAGAAATCTCCAAACTGCTTTCCACAGTGGCTGAACAAATCTACATTCCCACCGGGAATGTACATGTGTTACCTTTTTTCCACAGTCTCACCAGTGTCTGTTTTTGTTGTTGTTGTTGTTTTTAAATGGAGTTTTGCTCTGTCTCCGGGACTGGAGTACAGTGGTGCTATCTCTGCTCACTGTAACCTCTGACTCCCTGGTTCAAGCAATTCTCCTGCCTCAGCCTCCCAAGTAGCTGGAATTACAGACATATGCCACCACACCGGGCTAATTTTGTGTTTTTAGTAGAGACAGGATTTTGCCATGTTGGCCAGTCTGGTCTCGAACTCTTGAGCTCAAGTGATCTGCTTGCCTCAGCCACGCAGAGTGATGGGATGACAGGCATAAGCTACCATGCCCGGCCGTGACTCTTTAATAGTCGTCATTCTGACTGGTAGGAGATTGTATGCCATTGCGGTTTTAATTTGCACTTTTCAAATGATTAGTGATATTGAACATTTTTAAATATATTTGTTGGCCTGTTGTATGACTTCTTTTAAGTAACGGTTCGTGTCCTTTGCCCACTTTTTAATGGAGTTATTTGTTTTTTCCTTGTTTAACTATTTAAGTTTCTTATAGATTCTGAATATTACAGCTTTGTCAGATGCATAGTTTGTGAATATTTTCTCCTATTCTGTAGGCTGTTTACTCTGTTGATTGTTTTGCTGTGAAGAAACTTTTTAGCTTAATTAAGTTCCACTTGTCAGTTTTTGTTTTCATTGCAACTACTTTGGAGAACTTAGTTGTAAATTCTTTCCCAAGGCCAGTGTCCAGAATGGTGTTCTCAGCTTTTTTTTTTTTTTTTTCTTTTTTAGATCCTTATAGTTTGATGTCTTATATTTAAATCTTTAATCTATCTTGAGTTAATGCTTGTATATAGTGAAGGATATGGATCCATTTTCCTTCTGCATATGTCCAGCCAGATATCCCAGCACCATTTATTGAATAGGGAGTTCTTTCCCCATTGAATAATATATTCTCCGTATAGAATTATAAGACGCACATTATTCTCTTTCAGCTAATTGAAGACATAATTTCTGTTGCCTTCTGGTTTTCATTGCAACTGTTAAGAAGTCATTGATGGCCAGGCGCGGTGGCTCAAGCCTGTAATCCCAGCACTTTGGGAGGCCGAGGCGGGTGGATCACGAGGTCAAGAGATCGAGACCATCCTGGTCAAAATGGTGAAACCCCGTCTCTACTAAAAATACAAAAAATTAGCTGGGCATGGTGGCGTGTGCCTGTAATCCCAGCTACTCAGGAGGCCGAGGCAGGAGAATTGCCTGAACCCAGGAGACGGAAGTTGCTGTGGGCCGAGATTGCACCATTGCACTCCAGCCTGGGTAACAAGAGCGAAACTCTGACTCAAAAAAAAGAAGTCATTGATAAATCGGGTGTTAGTCTATCACTCCTTTGAAGATAATGGTTTTGGGCGTGGGTTTTTTTTTTTGGCTGCTTTAAAGATCTTCTATATTTAGGGGTTCTGCAATTTCAACAAAATGGGTCTAAAACTGGATTTATTATTATTTGTCATATCTGGAATTAAGTAGTCTACTTCAGCCTGTTGACTAGCGTCTTTAAACAGTTCTAGAACATCCTCAGGCATTATTTTTATAATATTACTTTTGCCTCATTGTCGCTCTCCTCCATTTCTGAAACCTTGGTTCTGTGTATGGTGGACATTCTTGGTCTGTTCTCCACATCTCTCAGCTTCTCGTCTTATAAATTTCTTATGTTTTTGTGTTGCATTCCAGTGAATTTATTTTGTTTTACCAACTGTCTCTTCATCTGAGTTTAATATGTTGTTAGACATATTTACATTTTGTTGAATGTGTTCTAGAAGTTCTACTTTTTAGACTGAAAAGCTTTTACATATGTTTTTCCATTTCGAACGTACATGTTAGAGCTTGACTTTTATCATGTTAAATGTGATTACTACATGGTCGATATAGTTTGCATATAATAATTTTAATCTTCCTGATGCCATGCTTAGTTCTCCGGGGCCTCTTTTCCACCCTGAAGCTCCCTGTAGTCAAAGCTGCCTCTGCTCCCTTTTCTTCGTTGCTATAACTCTAGGGTCTAGACAGTCTCCAGCACCTATTCAGCATACATTGCATACATTGTTTTTGTTTGTTTGCTTTTTGTTTTGAGACGGAGCCTTGCTCTGTTCCCCAGCCTGGAGAGCAGTGGCATGATCTCGGCTCACTGCAATCTTCGCCTCCTGGGTTCAAGCGATTCTCCTGCCTCAGCCTCCCAAGTAGGTGGGATTACAGACGTATGCTACAATGGCCAGCTAGTCTTTTGCATTTTTAGTAGACATGGGGTTTTGTCATGTTAGCCAGGCTGGTCTCGAACTCCT
Source organism: Sapajus apella (assembly GCF_009761245.1). Classification (NCBI taxonomy): domain Eukaryota; kingdom Metazoa; phylum Chordata; class Mammalia; order Primates; family Cebidae; genus Sapajus; species Sapajus apella. Next base: position 14,963,694 of record NW_022436989.1, on the reverse strand, counting down.
GACCTCAAGTGATCCACCCATCTCGGCTTCCTAAAGTGCTGGGATTACAGGTGTGAGCCACTATGCCCGGCCAATGAACACATTGTAACTGTACATATTAATGGGGTACAAACTGATGTTTTGATACATATCTACATTGTATAATGATCCAATCTGCACATGTTCTTATAGTGTCAGGTACATCAAAGACCTGAGTGAAGACAATACATGACTTATCTCCTCAGAATGGGAAAGCAGTGGGCATTTCTACCAAAGGTAGCTTCATTTAGAGGGTTTAGAGGAGGGAAGTACCCACTCAGAACAACTGCTGCCAGGCACTTTGCACTTGTTATCTCACTCAATTCTCTGATCAATCGGAAAAGCCAGGTTTCATCACACAGAAAGGAAAGAGAAACCAAGGAAATCAGGTACCTACATCCCAAAGCTAATTTGCAGAGGGTCAGGATTAAAACCCAGGTCTCTCTGGTCTCAGGGGCTATGAATGCTCCCATAGCAGGTGTGCACACGCCCAGCACCCAGCCCTCCATCCATGGTGAGAAGCACAACGCCACACACCATAGGTGAGTTCGTGGACTGCAGTTCTTGCAATATGATCTGGGCCTGGTTATTTCTCCATTCTCTGACGGTTCTATGCATATGTGCCAGAAAGCTGAAAAAAAAAAAAAAAAAACAGAAGAAAAATGCTTCCTGACTAGCAGGCTCATCTTACGTAGAACAGATGGACCAGCATGTGGAAGGAAAGTGTCGGGGAGGAAGGGGGAGGAAACAAGAAAAACAGAAAGGGGAGCAAGCCACAGGTGGAATCCATTTTTTCATTATTACCTGATTTCGTCCGAGGGTAGATACATTAGAAACCATCCCAAATGTTCATACAATGTTTACCTGAAAAGAACGTGCACTTAACTTCAAAGGGAAATAGGTTTAGAATTGCAATCCACAAGTCCCGTTTGAGGCTCTGTTCTTTGAGACAGCTGCTGTCCGGGGCTCTTGTCTGGCCCCTGCTGGGGCCTCAATTTCACAGCTTCTCAGGGCAATCTGCTGCGAGCGACAATGGTGAGACAACGGCTATGACAGGTCATCACCGTCCTCATAGTCAAGGCTCTTATAAGAGCTTGTAAGATGTTTTTACATATATGACATCACCTGATCTTTATAATAATCTCTGAGATAGTCAAGGCAAATACCATTGTATATTATTATTAGGCAATACTATGACAGGCTTAATAGTGTGGTGTAATATTACTGCATCAATCTGATCCAAGAAGAAACCAGTGTTTGGCAAAGTGATACAACTTCGCTATGTTCACACAGTTAGTCAATGTCAAAGCCGGGACTCTAGTCAGACCTGCTCCCTGGTCTGGCACATTTTTGCTGGAGTATACCATGACAAGGTAAAATGACAAGCTTCCTAGGTTCACTACAAGACTTGTATTTTACCATTCAGGGAGTATCAGAGGTTGAGAAATATGGTGACTCATGTTCCTTTTATTTGTGGCTAGTGCTGTCTGTTCATGCTAATTTTTCTCTTTGTGCAGTTGTCATTAAAGGCTAATGCATGATCAGCAAACCTTTACAGACTAGGTATGTGTCATTTGGACTACGATGACAAAATGTGGCTCGAGTGATACATTTCCATCTGAAATGACCTTTCACGCATTAAGTGTAGTGGTTGAAAGTTCTGGGGGCAGACCCTCCGGAGTAGGAATAGAAGCCCTTGAACTTGGCAAGTTACTTATGTAATAGGAGCCTTGATTTTTTTATCTTTAAAATGGGGGTAGCGATGTCTACCTTGTAGGAACATCATGAGTATATGAATATTAAATGAGATAATGCAGGTAAAGTTCTTGGTCCCAGCAAGATCCTCCATGAATGGTATCTATTACCCTTATTCCGTAGTTCATTCCCTTTATATTTAAGCTTCTAGTGTTGACATCTTCCTCCTTCTCAAAAGTTGCTCAACATATAGAACCTAGAAGGAAAAGAGTCTTTCCAAAGAGCAAACGGCCAACCACCGCTTTAAATTGTTCAGTTGTGGAAATGACTTTAGAATCAGATCTGAGTTCAAATTTCAGCTGTACCAGGTGCCCTGAGAAAGTCACTTCCCTATCCCAACTTCAGTTCCCTCATCTGCAGAATGGGAATCATGACGTCTATTGTACAGTGCTGCTGTGAGCATGACATGAAAGCACCTGACCCAGAGCAAGGCTGGACAATTACTACTGCTGTTCTGGTTACTGGGTTTCAGAGGCCGAGCCTGTGTGAGGAGATGGCCCAGAGTCGGGCTGCGGAGTCCGGGTTGCTGGCGTTTTAGTGGGGGTTGCCCTGCTTGCTGTCCATCTCTGACTGCTGTGGTGGCCTCTTCCTGCTGTGCTTTTCTGCTTGGCTGTGATGCTCCTTAGAGTCCCCTGAGGGAAGACAAAGGTGAGTAGAGTTGTTTAGTTTGGAAAATAGCATCTCAGGAGCAACCTAGTCATGCGTTCCACCAAGGACTCTTGTGAGGAGGAGCTGTTCATTTGCTCTCTATCTCCAGAGAGTACCAGAAACGAGGATGAGGAAATGAGTCACAGGAAGAGAAGGCTCTGATGGAGGGAAGAGCTTCTTGCCTAGAAGGTGAATTGGTCCTAGAAGGGAAGCAACCAAGGGAGCTGGGGAAGCTGTCTCTGGAAATCCTTAAATGTGGGCATGACCAACACACAGTAGGGATCTCTTAGGTGGTGATCTGCTGCAAAAAAGGAGCCAAGATCAGAGTAAATAATTCCATGGGTTTTTAGAGGAGAGAATCCCAGAGATATTCTGTACATTGGTATATGCACATGCTATAAAATAAACCTGGGTTAACACACAGAGAAGTATGTATGGTCATGTACACATGCCTTTCACTTTATGCTTTGGTTTCAAGGGAGCTCAAGAGAACAATATTGAGTACAGAAGCTATTGGCAGGCACATGCGTGGTCTCAAGTTAATAAGGCAGGAAAAATAGAGAACTGGAAGACTTGGCTAGGAGTCGCTCAAAGGGGGAATAGGACCATTGTGGGAGTTTTGTTGTGGAAATCGAGGGCCACCAGAATTTAGCCCTGGAATGGGAGCTGTGCCATTGACCAAGTTCTTAGATATTGGCAAGGCAGCAAATAATATACATTCACTCTTCATTAGAGCCTCAGTGATCTGCACAGGTGAGGAAATGGAGTCTGATCCACTGAGCCCTTGGTTCCCAATTCGAGTGTGTGAATATGTCACTTCTTTTCCCTGTGGCTGACTTCCTCACAATGCCCAGGTACATGCTTAAAGGTCCCTTGCTCAGATTGGCTCTCTGCCATGGGGCCTGCTCTCTTTAAGCTCTCCATGGGACTCATTGCTCTCTAAAGTGTCTCATTTGTTTACCTATTTATTTTCTACCTCCTAGAATGTGAGCCACATGTGGCAGGGATCCTATTATCTTTGCTTATTTTTATATTCCTTCTTTATGACAGCATATAGAGGTACTCAATACATGCTTGTTGAACAAAAGATTAAACTGACTTTCCTAATAAACTGTTCTACCAAAAAGACACACGTATCTGTATGTTCATTGCAGCACTATTCACAATAGCAGAGACAAACAGCAGGTGCCCGTCAATGGTGGATTGCATAAAGACATCGTGGAATAGCACCATGGAATAGTTCATAGCCATAAAAAGAAGGAAATCATGTCCTTTGCAGCAATATGGATACAGCTGGAGGCCATTAACCCAAGTGAATTAATGTAGAAATAGAAAACCAAATACCACATATTCTCACTTACAAGTGGGAGCTAAACACTGGGTACATGTGGATATGAAGATGGAAAAAACAGACACTGGGGACTCCTAGAGGGGAGAGAGGGAGGGTGTCAAGGGTGAAGAAACTACCTATCTGGTATATGCTCACCACCTGGGTGACAGGTTCAATTGTATGTCACACCTCAGCATCACACAATATACTGTTGTAACAAACTGTGCATGTACCACCGAATCTAAAATAAAAGTTGAAAAAATAAGATAAAATAAACTGACTTTCCTACAATCCACCTTTGACTCCCAAGCTCAGCATCCCTCCAACTTGCTTCCTTCTTCTGGAAGACATCAAACGGGCAAGCATAAATCTGAGATGCATGGAGTCAAGCCAGCAGCCAGGTCTGGAGCTGACCACCGCCTGATTCTCTCCTCTGCTCCGTTCCTTTAGAAGCTCCTGTTCCAGCATTTGCCTTAAAAAGTCATTCCTTTATTTTTAATTGAGAAGGCTGCTAATAGAGCTTTGTAGCTTTGCATTTGAAGATTGTTGGGGATTTGCTTGCCTGGGAGTATTTGGGTGGGTCTGGCTGTTTTCCTGTTTCCTGTGGACTAAGTGAGCACTTCCCTGCAGCCTGGCAAATGCCTTAGGGCTGCCTTCTCTCCTTTAGAGGGCTGGGTATGAGCCCAGGGCCTCAGACCAACCCATTCACTCCCACTAGGAAAACGGTACTCCCACTGGGCCAGCACTGGTTGCCAGAGAGGAGGCCTTTCCTCTCCCTTCCCACACTCCTGGCTGTGGTGTGTGAACCTGGTCTTCTAAGAACAGAAATAACATCCTGTGTTTGCTCCCACTTGGCAGTCAGGCGGGCCTGGTGGGCCACTTGGCGGTCAGCCTTAGGAAGGAAGTCTCCAGGTATTGGTGGGAAAATCGGAGGCAAGTTGCTACCTAGAGAGAGTGCCATTTGCCATTTATCAGGGTCACAGGGGAGAGCAGCTCCAGGGGGGATCTCTGACCCTTCCCAAGCAGTGAAAGTGGGAAAGTGTCTCCCCTGCAGCTGTGGCTTCCAGCAGAGACCAGAGTTGAGCACCAGCAGCACTTACAGAGATTTATAGCCCATGGAAAAGTGCTTCTCAGCCCATGTGTTTACTGCAGAGAACTCTGGAGGCATCAAGGGCCAGGGTCAACACAGCACGCTGCACTTTTGTCTTTCAAGCATTTCAGACAGCATTATGTGTTTGGAAGACAGCAATGGGATGAATAGGGAGGGCAGCAGGCATTACTGAAAATTCATAAACATACACGGTTTGGGCATGTCTAGGTACTGTGTAGTTAATGATGTTGTTCCCTTTTGTTCTTTACCACTTAGAGGAAAAAAGAAATATTTCCAGTTCTCCTATGTCAATGGAAGGCCCGTTGCCAAGCCCTTCTTTTGCAAAATAATAATAATTAATAATAATAATAAATGCTTGCAAATTGAGAGTTCCCAGGAGATTGGAGTTAATTCCTGGAGCTAACTAAGGGAAAGTTGTAAACTTGAACTTGAACATAGCACCACTGTCAGGGTTGCTTGGGGTGCTCTGCTTGAATGACGAAAGGAGATCCTTTCTCCCACCCAGCCCCCTTCCATGCCCAGGCTTGGCTGGCAGCTTTTCCCTCTCCAGTGTCACCTCCTTCTGTTCCTCTGATTCCTCCCCCTCACACTACTCCTGGTTCCCTCCTGGACCCAGTCCCAAAGGACATGGAGGATGCATGACCAGCTGAGAAGTGAATGACTCCTGGTTTAATGGCAACCAGCACCCTTCCCCTATTCCAGGGGGAAGAGCTGTTTATTTAGTTTTGTAAAATATGCAGAAGCTGTGAAAACATGCACTCTATCAATAATAAATGGAATGGAAAATAGAAGTAAACAAGCCAAAGGAAGATGAGGAGGGAGGTAAGCGAGTCAATTTTCTTTTCATTGCCCTCATATCCGTAAGAGCCAAAGGAACAGCACCTCTGAAAGTGTCTTAATCAAATAAGCCAGGAAGACTGCAGCAGGCCTGTCTCTTTTTGGAGAAAACTCAGAGCAATTTGAGTTTAAGCAAGCCAAAACATACTTAGGCTGGCTAAAGGAAATCCAGCCGAAATTGCATTATAAAAACAGTAGCCAGCTGTTGTAACTTTTTCAAGGGCTGCAACTTTTGGCACAGCATTGTGTTTTATAGAACTTTATCCACATACACAAATTGAAAAACAAGTATTTTGATCCCATTATGTTCAGCGAGGGTGGCTTCTTTTCAAACCAAAAGTTAAATTTTGCCAAAGTGATAAGGAGCCAATTACATAAAGTGAACTATTGTCATGCATGCTGCCTTACCCTCAACAAAGCCAACTGACATGGTCATAGCTCACTACTCTACAAGGAGATGTACCAGTAAGAAAGAAGGGCATCTGCTTGGCTGGGGGTGACCTGTACAGGACTCCATCCAAAGGGCTTACCAAACAGAACAGAGTACCAAAGGATGTCATAATCGGTGGTCTCACCCCTAAGACAGATCTGGGTCCTGGAAATAGTTCAATGTATACCATGTTGAAATGATGGCAGACAGATTCTAAGGTAGTTCTCAGGCTTTCCACACCCTGCTGTTCGCCCTCTGTATGCTCCCCTTCCCTTGGGCTGGATCTGGGAAAATACGTCACCTTCTCAAAGATTCTTTCTTAACAGACTAGGGAAAGATTCTCCAGCTAACGTTGAAAAGTCAGCTGTCATGTTTTGAGAGGGCTATGTGGCTGGGAGCTGAGGGTGGCTTCTAGGAGCTGAGAGCAAGTCCTGGCCAATAGTCAGCAAGAAAGCAGGGACCTCAGTCCTACAACCACAAGGAAATGAACTCTCCCAATGACCTGAATAAGCTTAGAAGATGACCTGAATTCCAGATGAGAGTACAGCCTGGCCAACATATTGATTTCAGCCCAGAGAGACCCAAGTAGAGAACCCAGCTATGCTCTGCTCAGACTTCTAACCTAGGAAAACTGTGAAAGAGTACCTGAGTGTTATTGTATGGTAACGTGTCATGCAGTAATAGATAAGGAGGGCAAGATGCACCCCCTTGCATAAGCTGCTCAATCAGCAGGCTCAACGAACCCTGTATCAAAGCACTTTTCCCAGCTGCAGCCAGGAGAGCTTTTCAAAACAGGAACCACACCTACTGCCATCCACAGCTGCTTCAACTTCTTTGTAGCTTTTCCTTGGCACCTAGGATAAAGGCCAGGACTCTCCTCTGGGCTCACACAGCCTCACACCTCAGCTTTCCTCTCCTCTCCCGCCACACCGGCCTCCTCAGCGTATGGCACCCTCCAAACGCCTCCACCTACCAGGCTGTTTCCCCTCCTCCTCACCTGCAATTCCTGCTTTCAAAGATGACACCCCCTCCCGCTTTTGGCTGCTTTTGTTTGCTCTCCAATGCCTTCCAGTAACTATTTTGAAAGATTTTCCCAGCATTTACCATTGCGATCTACAAGAAATGTAGTTTGAGGCTGGGCGCGGTGGCTCACGCCTATAATCCCAGCACTTCGGGAGGCCGACACGGGTGGATCACGAGGTCAGGAGATCGAGAGCATCCTGGTCAACAAGGTGAAACCCCGTCTCTACTAAAAATACAAAAATTGGCTGGGCATGGTGGCGCGCGCCTGTAGTCCTAGCTACTCGGGAGGCTGAGGCAGGAGAATTGCTTGAACCCAGGAGGCGGAGGTTGCAGTGAGCCGAGATCATGCCATTGCACTCCAGCCTGGCTAACAAGAGCGAAACTCCGTCTCAAAAAAAAAAAAAGAAAGGTAGTTTGATACAAGATCCTCCCTCTTCATCTGAATTCATCACACGGTTTTAAAACACATTTAGCTATTCTCATTTCGTCCTCATAAAACACTACTAAGATGACAAAAATGAGTTAATTCTCTCAACAGACGACTTACTTTCTCCCTTTGTATATTCCAGGTGTTATGCTAGGTAGTAATAGGTAGGGAACAAATCAGCAGGAAACAAATCAGGTCCAGTCTCTAGCTTCATGGAGTTTATGATCTGACACAGAGTCATTTGTTAAATGAATGTACTGAATTGTAGGGAGACCAAGGGCCTCATGCCAGGGCCCATAGCAGAGTAAGTAGCAGAAGTGAGACTGAAAACCAGAGTTCTGGCTTCTGCTTCAGTGCCCACACCACAGTGTATTTTTCACAAGGCTATCCCACAAAAGCTATACCATTCATTCATTCATTTAAAAACTATTCATTAAGTACTTTCAGTCTATCAGGACTGTTCTAAACACAGCAGATACAACAAGGACAAAAAGAGAAATTCTTGCCCCATTCTGCTCACATTCTAAAGAGTTATTACTTTCTTAAGTCTTATGTAAATAATACCCTTAGTGTCTTTAGATATTCTTCAAAGACTAAATTTTGTGGAGCATGTGTTTTGCATTCACTAGAGAGGCACATAACACTACGAGCTTTGCTAGAATAGGTTGATACAGGAATATGATTACAATAAGATGTTCTTTATGATAAAATCACTTCACTCTCTGGTGAATGGACCATAGAAACGAGGTTTTATCAATTTTTTATGTCTATATTAAATGCAAATCAAATGCAAAAAATAAGACTGAGATACATGTATTTTTCTGAGACCTTATTTATACAACATCCAATTTCTAAATAAAAATGACAACTGCAGCTGGGTGCAGTGGCTCACGCCTGTAATCCCAGCACTTTGGGAGGCCGAGGCAGGTGATCACAAGGTCAGGTGGTCACGAGGTCATCCTGGCCAACATGGTGAAACCCCATCTCTACTAAGAATTCAAAAATTAAGTGGGCACGCCTGTGATCCCAGCTACTCAGGAGGCTGAGGCATGAGAATCACTTGAACCCAGGAGGCAGAGGTTGCAGTGAGCCAAGATTACGCCACTGCACTCCAGCCTGGCAAAAGAGCAGGACTCCGTCTCAAAAAATAAATAAATAAACAAAAATAACAACTGCAAGGCCTGATTATGTATTATTTTCACAAGAAAGATCTAGGGAAAGGAAGAATGAAAGATGGGTATAGAAAAACAAGAAAAAACAGGAGAGTTGGGTAACAATTTCTAGCAATTCCTTTTTCTATTGTGAAGGCATTTCATCTCCTATTGCACTTCTCTGCTTCAAGCGTCCCAGCCACCTACAAAAACACTCACTTAAGCTCCCAGAGGCTGCATGCTAAATTTCATGATGAACTCCAATGCTTTCTTCCAAGCCTATTCCCTTCATTCTCACCTTGTGGCCCCGCCTGTGCCTATTGTCATTTAACACAGATCAAAGCCTTACACTGAGAGGATGGAGTCCTTGGGGACAGTGAAATCTCAAACATCTGCCAGTGGTAGATAAGAAGGCAGGAGCATCAGGGTGTACCCCTCAAATCACATCACATGTAACTATCGGGCAACAAATCACTACCAAAAAATATCAAAGAACTTTCATGAAGAAAGTCAGGGCAAGGTGATCTATGTCAGCTATACCTGCCTGTTTCCTCTAATGAAATTTTGACTGTTTCTTTTCACCTGCTAAGGAACTTCAGAGACTCTCCATTCTGCTTCATCCCTAAGTCTTAACATTGAAAATAGTGTAATCATTTTAATAAAATGTTATCATTGCTGACCTATTTGAATATTTTATGGCACAATTCATTGGTTGATCAAATATTTATTGTATACTTACCGTGTGCTCTGGGAAATACAAAGACGAACTTAAGATCTAGTGTGCTGGGAGAGTTTGCCAAACTTGTAATTCTGATCAACTATTATTGGCTGTAGAGGTGAATATCACACCGGGCTGAGTTTTGTAATACAGGGTTCTGATAAGTGACACTTATGGAGAGAGATGCAAAGATGGTTGGGAGAGCCTAGCTTACCACGGTAGCCCTAGTGCTGACATATGGTGATCACACAATCAACATTCATTACATAAATAAGCAGCCGGAAGAGAGAACACATGAGAAGGGTCTTGGAAGTATTGTTTTAAAAATAGATCAGGAAGCTGGGTAGAAGAAATGGCATATACAGGGATGCAGAAGGAAAAAGCTGAGCAATGAACTTGAGCAACCAGCTGCCACGCACACACAGAAGGGCTGACCCCAAACCCCCTTTCCAGCACCAAGTCCTCTGGTTGTCTTCTGACCATTTCTTTGCTCCATAAACCTCCTTCTTTTCCATGCTTTATTATTCAAACAATGCTTTCACTCATATCTATGAGCCAGGCTTGAGATCACAGGCAGTTTTTACTTTTCTCTCCCTGCCTTGACACCTGGTCAGAACAGAGCCTGGATAACATACCCCTGAAGTAGTTATAGGTGTCCATCTCATCCTCCTAAAATTTTCCTTCAAAGAACACTGAAAATTCCCATTACCACCAGTCTGGTTTGAGATCCATCCTTTCTCATTGGAAGTATGAAAGGCCTTTTTAATTTCTCTTCTTACAGCCAAAGCTTCCCCATAAGCCATGCTTAATACAACTCCCAGACCAGTTCTGGTATTATCATGCTCCCGTTCAAAAATTTTTAATGTTTCCCAATTACACAACGGTTAAAGTCAAGGCTGTGAGTCCAGCAGAAGCTCATGGACATTATGACAGAATTTGAGCCGTGACAGAAATTTGTTCAGGTGATTCACATCATTAAAATTATATTTTGAAAATAGCCTGCAAAATAAAACATGGAAGTTAAGGCAAGCATCCAGGGAGAAAAATGACTTTGCAGGCTTGAGAAAATCAGGCTAGAGGTGATAGTAGACTATACCACAGAAAAAAATAGTGGAGGTGGAGAGAAGTAGGAGAGCTATTTGAAAGTAGAATTGACTGCTTTTAGTGATGGGTTAAATACGGAGGGAAAGGAATTGGAGGTGGGGATGTTGCCCAGGTTTCTGAGTAGATGAGAGTTTGTTTGACAAGACAAAAAAAGACAAAAGGAGAAGCTCTGCTTGGAAGTGGGTATGTATTGGAGATGAGGAAGAATGTTGAGGTCAGTTTTTGGCATGCTGAATTTAGGACATGTGGGTGGAGATGTCCAGGGGCCGCTGGTTTTGTGAGACAGGGAGCTCAGAAAACATGTTTGAGCCTTTATGAATTAACATTTGTTGTGTGACAAGCCACCCCCAAAGTTAGTGTCTTTATTATTGCTCATAACTTCAAGTCATCTCGGTGTTTCTGTGGATCTGGACCAGGCTGGCTAATGTGGGATAAGCTAGTTTATAAACCTACCAATAACTAATGGGTCATCAGAGGACAAGCTGACAGAAAGGATGAAGGGGGTGTCATTTATCATCAGCTCAGCCCAATTTTTTCACTGGGCTAGGATAAGGTGTTCCAAGAACGAAAGCATATGTCTGCAAAACAACTTGAGGTCCAAGCTCAGGACTGGCACAGCATCGCTTCTGCATTTTGTTCTCCAAAGCAAGTCCCAAAGGCAGCCAGATTCAATAATTGGAGAAATCAACTCCACCTCGTGACAGAAGGAGCAATAAATATTTCTGTCTAGGCTTTGCAACGTACCACAGAGTTGAAGAATAGATATGGAAGTCATCAAAATATCAATGATAAGTACATAAGGAGTAGATACAATTTCCAATGGAAATGGGTAGGGCAAGAAAAGAAGAGAGCCCAGAGTAGGATCTGGAAGCCCAAGGAACATTATGATACAGATTGTAGAAGATTCCATGAAATAATCAGAAGTAGCACCCCGGGATATAGGAGGTAACGAGAAGATGGCTGAGTCACAGCAAAGAAGGTGATGTTTTCATAAGGGAAGTGTTATGGTTTGAATGTGGTTTGTCACCTCCAAAATGTATGTTAAAATTTAATTGCCAATGTAACCACGTTGGAAGGTGGGGCCTTCAAGAGGTGATTAGGCCATTAAGATGAATTAATGTCTTTCTCACAAGACCAGGTTAGTTCTCAAGAGAGCAGGTTTTTATAAGGTGAGGTCATGCCTAAAGTTTTGTCCTTTTTGAATGTACGCTTCCTGTTCTGCCATGTTATGATGCTGTACAAGACCCTCACCAGAAGTGCAGCAGATGCAGCTGTCTGATCTTGCACTTCCCAGCCTCCAGAATCAAGAGCCAAACGAACATCTTTCTTTGGCATTCTGTTACAGCAACAGAAAATGAACTAAGACTGAAGGTATGTAATATAATGCCAAGAGAAAAGTAGTAATCAGGCCAAGTTCAGTTTCAGCAAGGTGTTTAAAAAAATCCCTAATATTTGAATAACACTTATATAGCTAGATAACATTTAGAAATTAATTTCTGGGGTTTCCCTGTGTATTTTCTTTTTCTTTCTGCTGTGCTAGTACTACCAGGGTCTTTCTGCCCTCCCCAGCCACTTAAACAGGAAGAAAGCTCTGTGCTTTATTGCTTCATGGGTGGTCTCTGGCAGGCTGAAAGGCTCACTGTGCTTGTAAGATGTCTTCATCTTGTTTTTAATAGGCTAAGCTCAGAAGAGACAAGAGGATTGGCAGAGCAACAGAAGAGAACAAGGACTTGGAAGAAGCAGGAGGCAGAGAGGTGCCTGATCCTGATTTTAATTACAAAGAAGATACATTTCCCAAGACTAGAGAGGAGTGAGGTATATGGATGACAGAACGATCATGTGCCTATCTTCTGCCTTTGAGCGGGTGACACCTCAAAGAAAGAATTGGCAAAAGTGGGATCATAGGGACAGTGGTTCCTAGCTTCTCCCAAAATTCCATATTCAAAGAGGAACCTGACCTTGAGAGCTGAGGGTGGGAGGGACAATGGCTGCACCAGCAGGTACTTGGCTGAGCCAGATGGTAATGACCAGGGGCCACCATCAGCACATTGGCTCATCATGTATGCTCAGAACCTTAAAAAGACCCTGATGGACTTTATGTCCCAAATACAGTAAGTGAGATGGAATTACAAACTAATGAGAGGCTAATTTATTCACAAGTAAAGAAATGTGCTATTTCCCATACACCAAGGTTTGTGGAGTGAGAGTCACCTTTGCTGTGTCCACTGTGTACAAGGCAATGTGTTAATGTTTTAAGTTCATTATCTTATTGAATCTTCCCAGCAGAACTGTAAATTCTGTTCTGTAATCATTCTGACTGCATAGATAAGGAAACTAAAGAGCAGAAATATCAAGTTTTTATGGGCTCAAACTAATACATAGGAGAGCATGAAGTTGAACCCAGGTAAGCTAATGTCAGAGCCCTGTCTCTCAACCACCGTGCCATTCTAATCCTGATCATTTAAGGCATTTATCCAAATAATGCAAGCAAAAGAAGAGGAAATAATAATCAAAATTCATAAGTGCACACACACGAACACACATGCTTCCGTAATTATACCATTGTCTTTGTCTGGAATTTGGTGTGATTTTTCTGTACTTCCTGGGAAATGGCCCAGTCCACCACTTCTCATGACCTGGCCTAGAAAGAGGTGGCCAGGGAAATAATAGCAATAATGACCACAATAATAATGGCAGACTTGCAGGTAAAAGAAAGTCTAACAGGAAAATGATGAGAAATGAGTATTCACTTCCTCTGCTAATACTTAGGAATAGGTTAATGGCAGTCAGTTGGAATCTCTTTTAGTGAATAAGAAAATGATGGAAAGGAATAAATGAAGGGAGTGCAGGATAAAGAAGATGAGTGAAGGCAAGGCACGGTGGCTCACGTCTGCAATCCTAGCACTTTGGGAGGCCAAGGCAGGTGGATTGCCTGAGTCTAGGAGTTTGAGACCAGCCTGGGCAACATGGTGAAACCCCATCTCTACTAACATTCAAAAAATTACCTGGGTGTGGTGGCAGGCACCTGTAGTCCCAGATACTCAGGAGGCTGAGGTAGGAGGATTGTTGAACCCAGGAGGTAGAGGTTGCAGTGAGCTGTGATCATACTACTGCACTCCAACCTGGGCCACAGAGCAAGACTCTGTCTCTAAAACAAACACAGAAAAGAAGAATGAAACTAAAGGTAAAGCAAGAAAGGGAGAAAAAGAATTGGTGGAAAGAAGAAGCCCAGAGGGAGGAAAATGATGAACAAAAAGCAAAGGGCAGACTACAACGATCAGACCATGCTTCCCAGCAATCCAGCCCTAGGAAATCCTATTAGATGGCAAAAAATTACATTATTGTATTTTTACTTTGCCACAATATGCAAATGACTCCATTTAGCTGCTAAACATGTTGTTATTGAATTCAGAAATTCCCTTCATAAGATGTAATATTTTTGTGACAATATTGTCAGCAATGCCAGATTGCTTTTCTATTTTGGTTAAGCTTTTATCCGAGTCTAGTATATGTCATCTACTCCCAGATTCCAGATGATTGCTTTTATGCAATTTTTGTGTAAGCAAGAAATAATAACATGCTTAGAAATGTGAGAAATGTGTTAACCTTCCCATTATTTTTCAGGGCCCAGGAGAATTAAAGGGTGGGCCACAATAGGCAATGTAATTATTTCTCATGATGAATTTTTATGTATGTTAATATCCTTGAGAGCCCACATATCTGTTATTAACCACATTCATTTGTTTTGTTCCAGTTTTTGTGTTCCATGTTTTCAGTCTTACTTTTAAAGGATTTTTGCATAACTGACAAAGACTTTTAAAACCTGTAAACAAAAGATTGTGAAATCACATTTTCTATCTCTGACACATTTATTCCTTCTTGGTGGTGTCGCTGTAATTCTGACTATAATTTAAAAAGAAACTGGACTCTCAAGATGTCTTTGCAAACCCTGACACTATCACTACAATGCTTGTGGTTTATGTAAATTTGTACTAAATTTAGATAACTTTTTTGATAGAGGAAACTTCTCACTCTTCCAGGGTCAATCAATGAGAAATAAAGAAGGAAGTAAATTATGATAAATGTTTTGCAGGATCACAAAGCACATCTGCCGAGATCAGAACCGTTTTGAAATCTGATATATCTAGCTACTGAGTCTTGGTCAGTGACTACTGGGTCAGAAACAATGGTGACTTTCAAGGATAGTAGCTTTGTCTAGTCACCCAATCAGCAGCAACAGCAAAGTGATGGTTAATTTTATGTGTCAACTTGGCCAGGCCTAGTTGGTACCTAAATATCTGGTCCATCATTATCTAAGTGTTACTAGGAAGATATTTTTTAGATGCAATTATCATTAAATCAGTAGACTTTAAGTGAAGCAGGCACCCTCCATAATGTGGGTGGACTGAATCCGATCAGTTGAAAGTCTTAATGGAAAAAAGACTCACCTCCTCCAGGAATTTTGCCAGCCTTTGGACTGGAACTGCAACACATCAACTCCTCCCGAGGTCTCCAGCCTTCTAATCTACCTGAAGATTTTGGACTTGCCAGCCTCCACAATCTATCTCTCTCTCTCTCAGTCACTTTCTCTTTCTCTCTCTTTCTTTGAGTGTGTGTGTATGTGTATTTAAAAATCAAAATCATATAAAAATATGCACACAATCATCCTACTGATTCTGCTTCTCTGATTAACTCTGTGACTACGACAGGTAATCAGGGCCTGCTTCCCAATATTACCCTTCAATTGGCTGGGCTTATTCTACCCCAGCTGGGTCATTGCTGGTAGCAAGGTTTAGCCAGATAACCAAAGAGTAGATGGAGAAACCCCATTTAACACCATTTTCCTGATTTACAGAGACTGCCTCTTTACTTCCACATCAATAGAGATGGCTAGGTAAATGAATATCTCCAAGGCATCACTTAAGATAACTCTTGTTTTAAGTGAGACCACAATGGACATCCCCATAAGCATCCGTTTTCAAGATTTTTCAGCAAAACAGATGACCTCAAATCAGACAGAGACGTTGAAGCAAATAAGGACTGACAAAGGCCCCTAGATTGATATAAACTAAGTCATTGGAGGATGTATTAATTAGTTTTTGCTGTGTAACAAACCACCCCAAAATGTAGGAACTTAAGTTTTTATTATTATTCCCAAGTCTATGGGTTCACTGGGCAATTTTGCAGCTAGCCATTGTGTTGGTTGGGTGCTCTTGGTCCGAGATTGGTTACACAGATGTCTAGTAGTTGATGCTGGCTGCTCATTGCTCTCAGATGTGCCTGGGCCACAAGTCTCACCATCCAAACTCCAAGGGCTTTGTAAAGGTCTGTAAATGCTTTCTCTCAGGCAAAGCATTCAATGTTTGCATGCAAGGGAAAAAATATCACTTAAATCCCAAGCACACACATTTTATGCCAGGTAATCTGATGGAGAGGGAGCAGAGGTCTCTTCTGTTTCCTTAGGCCATGGATTTAAAATAAATCAGGCGATACAGACTGCTCCTTTGTAGTTGGTAAATTATTTATAATGGCAATTGAAGAGAAAATATAGCCACAGACTTGGAGATAACAATTTTAAAAAGAGTTCATGTGAATCTATTAGGGAAATGATGTGCTCATCCATATTTTTGTTGTCATTTCAGCCTGATGGCAGATTGTCCATGAAATCTTTTTGGATTCATGGAGGGAGAAGCTTTGATGAAATGAATTCAGGAATCTCATGCAAAAACAAAAAAGAGACATAAACTTTCCCCAACCCCAAACCTGACATGAAACCCTAGGCAATCCCTCTTGCTCAAATGTTCATACTATGTGTCCTGGGTTATTACCTAACAGTGGTCATTCGTCTAATAACAGGTCCTGAGGTTCCTGAAACCATGCTTTCTCTCAGTGCCGTTGTCTCTGGGCACCACACGCTTTAAATAGCAGTTGCACAAAGCAAACGTTTGCCCCAAGCACGTCAGACTTTTGACAGGCTGCAGCATGATAAGTTACCAGACGTGTTCCCACAGGAACCTGCGTGAATTGATTGCAACCAGAGTCACCCGATGACAAGTGACAGACAGCAGATAATTCAGGGAGGTCAGGTGGGCTGCCAGACCCAGGGCCAATTGCTCCCTGGAGCCCATCGACAAGGGACGGGACTCGGCAGGACCAGGCCGGCGGCCATCCTGGTTGGCTTCCAGCGGGTACAGGGAGAAATCACAGCTGGCAGAAGCCCAGACTCCTAGTGCCGCTGAACACAATGAGAGTAGAGGAAGGTGAGAGGAGGGTGTTGATCTTTAAAAGAACTCAGATTGCATATGAAATGCATCTCTTTCTTCTTGCTTTTGATCCCAAAATGAAAAGAGTCGAGCTTAATCTCCTATCTGAAAAGAAGCTCTTCCTCTGCTCTGCTGACACCAACAAACCCTCAGTCACTGCCTGAATTTGCTGAACCTCTCAGTACAGAGGCTCCCAGGCCAAGAAGGGTTGAGTTGAGACCTTACAGCTGAGGAAGTGTGGTAGGAAGCAGGAGTCTCTCAAAGGGCAAACGCTGTCTGATCCCTCCCTCTACAACCTGTTCCACAAAATCATATGGGGAGGGAGCGGTCATAGCTCAGACCCTGGGAACACAGCGGCTTAGAAACTGATAAGTATCAGACTGGACTTGGTCCCCAGACTGATTAAGCCAAACATCCTTTTCCCAGCTCTTCTGACTTCTTACTGCTGTTTCAAAGATCTCTCTTGACGCAGTAATGGGCAATTTCTCTTTTGTGATACAGATTATAAAAAATGAAAGCACCAGATTGAAGGGGCATACAGACAGACAAACACGCACATATGTGCACACACACAAACACATACATATAAATATACACACAGGCACTCATAAATACACATACATGCATGCATACAAATACACACAAAACCACAGCTAAAATCATTTGTAATCCCAACCCTGCTATTTAAATCATTCAGAACCTGGCTTGGAAGGTGGGAGGGCAGTGGAGAGAGAGAGAATAAACAGAAACTGGCTTGGAAGAGAGAGAGAGAGAGAGTGAGAGAGAGAGAGAGAGAGAATAAAGTAGAAAGCCCTGAACAAGTTGAGTTACTCAGCATTCTGAATTTCAAAGCAACCTCTTACCCCAAACTCCTGTCAATGTGCTGACACCATGTGTAATTTCAGACCTAAAACAGAGCTCTGTTCTTTTTTATCAGACTTTGGCCCTAAAGGCAATTTTGTCACCTCCCAGTCTCATAATAAATTTAATGGGTTGTTGAATTACCTTCATGTGCCTGGGGCCTTGGCAGCATAGCTATGTATAAAAAGATAAAGTGCTGACTCTTTGTTCTTAGACAAACTTCAGATTCCATTGTGATTGATTTGTGGAATCAATGAGACAGGAGATCAGGGAGTGGTTCTTGGGGGTTCTTTTCCCCCTGAGAAAGCCATCTGACAGAAACAATCTTTGAGCCTATAAAAGGCCAAGTTCCTATCAGACCTATCTGGCCAACCCTTGGGCTTGGCAGCAGCATATATAAGCAATGGCTGTGGCCAAAGGCTGAGCGGAATTGTGTTCCAAGTGGACAGTTCCTCCTTCCCCACCATGCTCGTCTGTCTCCACTTTCCAGGTAGGATGGGAGTAGCTTTACCTTCTAGATCTGGAAGTTCATTTTGGCCCCCTCTCTAGGCCACACCCCACTTGCTGGCTGTCCAGTTTACACCCATGTGAATGTTCCCCCTCCTCCAGCCCCAGAACATGGACCCTCAAATGCCCACAAAACCTCACACTCCTGGAGACCTCAGTTTTAGGAGATGAGTGGGGCTGGCTTAATCAGCTGATGGAAGGACCCAAACAGAAGAACTAGTGAAGTCTTTCTCAACCAATGATTGATTTTGAAGGAATCAATGCGATCAACATTTTCACAATCCCAGCACTTTGGGAGGCTGAGGCAGGATGATCATCTAAGGTCAGGAGTTCGAGACCAGCCTGGCCAATGTGGAGAAACCCCGTCTCTAATAAAAATACAAAATTAGCCGGGAGTGGTGGCCCTCCTTTTGAGGATTTATCCACCTTTTGAGGATTCCTCCAGAACGGTTGTTGTTATTCATCAGTTTAAAAAGTTGTTTTATTCCCAAGTTCTCTGAATTCTAGGTACACTAAATCCTTTCATTATTCAGAAAGGTTAGGAGATGGAGTCAAATATGCTGCTTTAATGACTCTCAAACTCTGATGTATATAAGAATCACCTGGGGAGCTTGTCTCTAATTGAGATTGCTGTGCTGTGACCTTAAAAATTCTTATTCAGAAGATCTAAAATTGGAATCCAGAATCTGTTTTTTTATAAGTATGCCAGAAGATTCCAGGGTTGGTTGTGTAAGTAACATGGCTTTTGTTAATAGTTTACCATTTGCAGCTATTCCATTTTCACAGAATTATAATGTTTTAAAAATAGATCCATGGCAGGAAACCTAATAGAAGTACAGCTGACACATGAGTAACATAGGTTTGAATGGCACGAGTCCACTTATACATGGGTTTTCTTCTGCCTCTACCACCCTTGAAACAGCAAGACAGACCCCTTCTCTTCCTCCTCCCCCTCAGCCTATTCAACATGTAGACAATGAGGACAAAGACCTTTATGATGATCCACTTCCACTTAATGAATAGGAAATACATTTTCTCTTCTTTATGATTTTCTTAATAGCATTTTCCTTTTTCACAATATATA
Source organism: Sapajus apella (assembly GCF_009761245.1). NCBI lineage: Eukaryota > Metazoa > Chordata > Mammalia > Primates > Cebidae > Sapajus > Sapajus apella. The sequence continues at coordinate 14,944,427 of NW_022436989.1, read as the reverse complement.
ATATATATATAACACACACAATAGGAATAGGAAATGCATTTTCTCTTCTTTATGATTTTCTTAATAGCATTTTCCTTTTTTGCAGTATATAATATATACAACATACAAAATATGTGCTAATTGACTCTTGACTATGTTATCAGTAAGGCTTCCAGTCAACAGTAGGCTATTAGTTAAATTTTGGGGGAGTCAAAAGTTATATGTAAATTTTTGACGACATGAGAGATTGGCGCCTCTAAACCCTGCACTGCTTAAAGTCCAACTCTATAATTTTAAATGGCTTTGAGACTGACTATCTGAGAATTCTGTTCTATGTGCTTCTTCTAAAAGCTTTAGGATTTCTGCAGTGTGAAGCACCAAGTGGTAGTCTCCTGTGAACCCTCGTATGCCATGGCACCACCACATACGTGATGTTCGAATGGAAGACCCCGTGGGAGGCTGTTTGGTGGGAGGCCCTAGTGACTGACTCGACACAACGTGGGTCATTGTGCCAATAGCAGAACTCATACCTCACCTTGCATGGCCACTCAACCACACCTGTGCCAGAGACTCCGCCCTTCACCTGCACTTGCCCTTGCACACAGTCCCTGGGTCGCAAAGAAACTACTGGAAGAATCAGATAAGAAAACTATGGAATGATCGTTTGCAGAATCTGTGTTGACTTAGAGCACGTTGCAAGTGGGAGACACAGGGAGCAGACGCAGGCAGGCCATGCTGAGAACAGAGAAAGCCAGGTCTTGTTTGATCGACTTCAGTTCACTGTTTCCCTGATAGTCTATAAATAGATGGGAATTTGCATTAAACTATCACTTGGAAGCATTCCTTTTCAGCAAACACCGTGTTAAGGATCTGTGCTCACCTAAGAACTAATGCAGAATGGTCATGTTGTAACTTTTAGTCACCTCTGTGAAAAACCAGGCCACATTCAGAAGAGAAAGCAAACATATATTTCCACTCACATGATAGGTCTGTTTACGGTCTGTATGCATTGAAGGAGTAAGAGCAATAAATACCTAAGGCAGAATTTCATATCCTGACCCTACGGCAAATCCCAAAAGTGATTAAGGACCATCAGTAGGCCAACATGACCGGCAGGACCTAATCTTAACACTGAGGATGTGGAAGGTCGTGCTGTGTTAGCAACTTCTCTGTAATCCCAGCTGCTTGGGAGGCTGAGGCGGGAGAATCACTTGAACCCAGGAGGCAGAGGCTGCAGTGAGCTGGGATCGTGCTTCATTGCACTCCAGCCTGGGCAACAGAGAGAGACTCCACTTCAAAAAAAAGAAAAAGAGAACCTTCTTCAGTTAAAATCACTGAGACTGATAACAGGGAAAACAGGGTAGGGGACAGATCCCTCTGCCCATGGAAACAGGTACCATGGGAGAGAGGCTTTCAAGGTCTTTGTGAGTTTGACCTTCAGAAATTCAAACCTTGGAGCTTGAATATATGTATAGGATATAAAAACTAGAAGAAAACTAAAAAATTATTATTTATTTTATGCTATAGGTGAGTAAACTGTCCCTGCAAAATGTAGTGACTTATACCAAGTAAACATGTAATTAGTCGTAGAGCTGGTTGAGATTCGCTGCTGAATTGTATCCTTATCAGAGGAAGCCTATTTTTCATAAATACTGAAATACTTTATCAGATCTTTGTTGAATGGAGATTGAGAAAGGGCCAAGGAACAGAGAGAAAGAGACACTTCAAAAAATACAATGAATTCATTCAGGCTTCCTGATGATGGTGAGCATGTGACATCCTGATATTTACTGGACAATTAATTCTGGACAGATCTTCATAACCTCAGTTGCCCTAGGAAACCTGGTGCTTCTTTTCTTCCATCCCTGTATCTGGGTGTCCCTTTGGAACTGTCTTCTTTATGACTGGGACAAGTGGGAACTCTCCTTATTTCTGCAGCATGATGGTGAAAAATTCTCAACAAAGGGTTCTGGCCAAGGGTAAGCCAAGCATTCGCTTCCAGAGGCTGGAAGATCAGGTAGGTCCAGGTTATTCTCGGGTCAGTGGGCAGCAAGGCTAATGTTCACGCATCCTGTCCCATTCTAAAACCCCAGTATTATCTAGAAAATCCATCTCTTTGGCCAGGTCAACACTGATACAATGCACTTAGATTTGGAAAAATATTCAGCGAGTTTCTGGGGGTAACCATTAGGGTGGATAAGAAGATTAGTGCGAGGCCGTAGTCAGTACTCTTCCCAAGGGAAAACTCAATGAGGTTCCTGCCCATATGGGCTCCCCTCTGTTCAGTCCATAACAGAAGCACAATATTCAACTCTGGGTAGAGGACTTTAAGAGGCTTATTGGAAAATGTCCCTCCTAAATGCCCTAAATGTGTAGAGAATACTGCTTAGGATGGTGAGAAACACTCCTAAACTTCACAAGAGGAAATAATAGAAAATACCAGAGATGTTTTGTGTGGAGAAGAGAAATACTTGAGATGGTATCATAATAAAAGTAATGTTCCCGTATGGAAAGAGCTGCCCAGAACAAGTTGGGATTTTTCTTATGGTTCTAAACAGCAAAACTGGGAGCAGATTTGTTTTCCATATAAATACAAACTTTCCAACAAAACAAAAAAAGCATCCTAAATATTGAACACAGTTCATAAAGCAGTAAGTCTCCCATGCACAGGAATCTTCAAGGAGAAACTAGGAAATTATAAGCAAAGATATAGAGGGTATTTCTTCCCCTACTAGAGTGGCACAGAGGATCTTTAAGGCCTCTGACAGCCTTAAGATTCAAGAGCTCCATGCCTGGAGGTAGAAGAAAGACCGTTTATGAGCCTCTGTATGAGATACTTCTTTTTCATTTCCTGGGCATCCAATTGCTTTGCTAAGTGGACTCTTAGTTAGGAAGGCACTTAGGTACAAGCTAATTAGATGTTGGAGAAGACACGTTCAAGTGAATTTTGTGCAAGACAGAACAAAATTCAGAAAGGCAAGCAGCTGCTCAGGAACTAAATTCCTCATGCCCCCTTAAGACACCTCTTCTTGTATGTGACTTGTCCAGGGGGGTATGTTTTTTTGTTGCAATTTCAGTTCATCTTCCCTCTTAGTTACCCATGAAAGGCTGCTCTTTAGGGGTGTGAGGACCTAAAGCCATTCATTCCTGGAAGGAATAAAGATGGGGCAAATAACTCTCACCATTCTACTGGGACCATACCCTTTCTCATACATACAGCCACAAAGAAAAATCTCCTCCTCTTACTATATGCACTTTATTTCTGCTCTCTGGTTATAGGATTTTGAAGTACAGGCTTGAAATAATTACATTTTTGTGGGACGATGACTCTGGAATAAGTTTAGCAGATAGTATTTGGAGAAAGAAGAGTTCCCCCATAAGCTGAACTCTACGGAGTCTGAGTCAAATCAATTTCTTTTTCCTTGAGAATAACCTAAGCTATCCTGAGGCTTGGAGCTAGAATTCTAGAAAAAAACAGAGAATCCAGAACACCCAGCAGTCTTGCCAGTGTGGAGCCGCCTGATGCAAGGGCACTGAGGAACTTGTCAAGCCATTCATGTCAGCGATGGACAGGAAAACAGCGTGAAAGTCCTGGGTGTTCAGGTCAAACTCTCACCTTCAGCTGTGGTAGGATGATGGCAATAACACCTTGCACTTACTTAATACTTGATAATTTATTATATATTTAAGACATTTAAGTTTTAAAAGTTTGGATGTTGAAATAGTTTACAAAATACTTTACAAAATTAAAAAAGTAGTAATGTTTAGAAACTCCAGATGGCCCTTCTACCGTGAGAAGACATGATGAGAAGACACTATGAGAAAGAAGGCCCTTGCCAGGCATTCAATGTGCTGGTGCCTTGATCTTGAACTTCCTAGCCTCCACGGTTGTAAGAAGTAAATTGTGCTTGTTTATAAGCTAAGAAAAAGAAGAAGAAGAAGAGGAAGAGGAAGAGGAGGAAGAAGAAGAAGAAAAAAAGAGCAGAAGCAGCAGCAGCAGTGGAAGGAGAAGAAAAGAGAAAAGAAAATGAAGGGAGGAAGGAAGGAAGGAAAGAGAGAAAGAAAAGGAGGGAAGGAAGGAAGGAAGGAAGGAATGAAGGAAGGAAGGAAGGAATGAAGGAAGGAAGGAAGGAAGGAAGGAAAGAGAAAGAAAGAAAGAAAGAAAGAAAGTAAGTAGGGAAGGAAGGAAGGAAGAAACTCCAAATGGCTTTCACAAAGTCATCTCAGTAGTAAATGGCAGAACTAAGACTCAAACCTATGTCTTCGTTTTCTGAGGCCAGTCATCTTTCTACTAAAAAGCATGTGTGCTCTGTAACAATTGTTGTGTGCTTGCATTGTCTTTGTTTCTTTACTTTTAAAAAACCTTTTCAGCAGTGCTCCTTCTGGAAATTGTAAACTAGATTTCACCATTGCTCAGCTTTCATACAAAAACTGTTCTGTGGAAGTCATGGAGCTATTTAAAGCTTGGAGGATTTGCCATAACAAAGGACCACCAGCTGGGTGGCTTACACTGCAGAAACTTACTGTCTTACCGTTTTGGAGGCTGGAAGTCCAAGATCAAGGTGTTGGCAGAGCTGGCTCCTTCTGAAGGCTGTGAGGAAAGGGTCTGTTCCAGACCTCTCCCCTTGACTTATAGATGGCTGGGTTACTGTTCACACACGGTGTTCTCCCTGTGTGTGAGTCTCTGTGCCCAAATGCCTCCTTTTTGTAAGGCCTTTAGTCCTATTAGATTAGGGGCCCACCCTACTCCAGCAGGACCTTATCTTAACTGATTACATCTGCAATTACCCTATCTTCAAATAAGGTCACTTTCTGAGATACTGGGGGTGAGGAGTCCAGCAGATCTTTCCTGGAAGACACAATGCAAGTCATAGCAGAAGGCATCCTAGAAATCACTATAAAATGGACATTACCATAAAATGCCATTATCTCCTTTTTTTTCTACCTAATACACTTGCTCACAAGACAAGAATGCACTTAAACATGTTAACATGTATGTTTGAGCATGTGCATGGCTATACGCATATAGCACAAACAAAGAAGGGGTAGTTAACTAAGGCAACAAGGCAGAATGACCTACCAGACTCACACAGTGGGTGATGAGGTTAAGGAATATCAGTAGCAATCCTCATCTTTCTAGTTTTATTCTCAAAATGCCCTCTAAGAAAAAAGAACCTAAAGATGGTAATTCAGACAGAACTGCTCGCTGTCAATGCAGAAGTGTGGTATGCCTCCCAGAAGGATGTTCATGTTACAGAGGATCCCCCTGCACAGAGGATGATGGGTAGCACACAGGAATGCATGATTAATGATGAAATTGCAGGCTCCACCTAATAAATATTAGGGGAAATATTTGGGTGGGGGAGGGTAGTCTTCCCAGCTTTCTGGAATAATGGAGTCTGCCTGGCCACAAAAGGCCCCCACCCAATTCATCACTCAAAGTTGGCTTCACTTTTGGAAAGGGAGGCTTTCCCCACCCAATTATGCTCCATGCCTCCAGTTAGACTGCCAGGCAAACATGCCCCCGGGCACTGGCTGTCTCCAATTTCCAAGGAGAAAACACTTTTGACTGTCAGAAAGATGAACTTGACTCTGTCAATTGTGAAAAATAAATCATAGTTCTATCTGGGAGTTTTTTGGACAATATAAACGTACAAACTTATCATCAAGAAAGAAAATAAAACACAAGTGTGCTTCCCCCACCCACCTCCTCCCTCCTCATTGTTCCCTAAACATCTGCTCAGTGCACAGCTCGAGTGCTGGCCATAACCGAACCCATTCAGCGTGCCCAGACTCATCGCTCCTGGTGAGTTTCCAGGAACCTCAGTAGTATACATTTAAAAAAAAAAAATCACAGTGCTTGTGATTAACTGCTCCGGTCACACCCGCAGCCTGGAGTTGTTCACATTGTTAAGCTGGTGTGGCTCCATAACCTTCAGGAACAATCCAGCACAGCCCATCGCTGGGGCTCAGTGGAATTACAGTAACCCGTGGAAGTGTGCACCAGGGGCCTCTGATCGGGTCCGAGCTGATTGCCCCACAGCCTAGAAGCATGTTGTAAATACATGTTGCAGACACATCGGGGAGTCCACTCTTGGGCAGTGAGGGGCTGACTGTTCTGCCTATGGTTTTAATGGGCAAGACCTGGGCTGAGTCTCTCAGGCTCTGTGGGCAAATCCTGCAGCTCCTTTAAGATGTGCATGTCTTACTGATAAGCTGTGTCACTCGGGCCACTTGTAGAAGAGAATTCAGTTAGTCATTTCCAACCCACCCTAACATCACCATGAAGTCCATGGGGATCTCCCATCGTAATGGAAGGGGGATGGCCTGAACGTGACCTCAGTAAGTGGGACAAACATGAGGGTTTTTTCTCCCCTCTTTCTCTTTATTATACTCCACTTCTGCAGCTACACAGCCAGAGCTCACAGGAGGGTTTTTTTTTCTGTTTTGTTTTTTTAAGTCATAAGGTACCAAATGAGGCTAAGCTGAGTCAATCTAATGCAGACAGTATCCTACACTGTGAGGCCAGGCTGGGGCCCAGATTAGCAAGCCTCACAGACTCTGCACCAAAGGCCTGGGAAACGTGCTCTTCCCCGATCTCGGAGGACAGGACCTTCTTTTCATTCCTGTGGTCACAAATAGACATAACGCTATTGACCTTATTAGGCCTAAGACTGTGTCTAGCTTGGGAGAGCTATGCTCAGAGCTCTGAGATTTCTTCGGCATCGGCTGGCCTGCAAATCCCAGGATGCCATTTTTAAAGGGGTCTGTCTGTGGCTATTTGTGGCAAAGGTTGAGATAATTTCAAATAGCATTAGATACTAAAAGAGGAAGGGATGGCGTGGTTTAAGCCTGGACACAGGCTGAAGAATAGCTGAAGTGAAATCTCTCTGTGGCACGGAGTACCTCTGCCTGCTGTTGAGGAATCTGGTGCCATTCACTTGCCATTTTTCTGGGAGCTCCAGAGCCATCAAAGGTGCTAGGCAGAGACATGCAAGACCTCAGTAACCGTGGCAGAGGTCCTGGAAGCCTCTCTCAGCCTTTCTCCACCTGCCAGGGGTTTTGGCAGAGAATTAAGCTCCTACAGAAAATTATTTGGGTGACTATTTTTTCGGTATTCCCACCAATACTCCATGGCCAGTACTACTCTAGAGACCTAGGAGAGACATTAATACACCAGATACCTGAAGGCATCAGGAATTAATTCTCCCAGGGAATCCCAGGTGAGAAAGATAACGTCGTATAACTTGATTGCCAAGTTTTCCGGTGGTCCTACTACTTCGACTCCTTCAATGACAAGAAACTGCAACCTTCTGACTTCTGTGCACTGGCGGATGGTGCCAATGCCCCACTTGGGGAGTGGAAGCAGGTGCATTGAAAAGACATTCAAGCTGTAATTTGCTGGGACACTCCTGTTTCCAGATAAACATCCAGCTCCCATTTGGCCACTGAGAGACGTGTTGAAGGAGCGAGCCGCACTTAGCTCAGCTTTGTGTGGGTGCTTTCTCATTCCAGGGCGTATGCCCGGTTATCAATGGCTATGCCAGGTGTGGTGTCTCCCTGATCCCATCACTTTAGCCTGCATTGCTAGTCTCTGTGTTCCAGTCCATAGCAGGATCTCACTGGCAAATCTGGCTCTAGGGATGTTTGGCCAGAAGAACAATCCACGCTCCAAGCCGCAGCTTCATGGGCTGAATAACACTCTTACTTAAAGAGCTGGATATGTGGATGTTGCTTCTTTCTGACAATGAAGACTAGTTCTTCCTAAAGTTAATGTTTCCATCTCATGGAATACAGAGAAACAGGGAGGACAATTTAGCAATAATACATCTGGGTGGGGAAGAAGCAAGTTAATCTCTTGCTAAGCCAAGGAGAGATTTGGGTGGGGGAAGGGCAAGAAAGAGACCAAAACATACATTCAGGAGTTTAAAAAGTCAAAGGGAAAATGTAGCCTGTCAGTATAACACCTATGCGGATTACCTTTATCCAATTGTAAAGGTCAATATTACTTCTCTAAATTACACTGTCTTCATAATGTGCCGAAGTAAAACTCAATGGAAGGCAGTGATTTTATTAAGAGAGGGCAGGGTAAAACTTGCCTTTGGCCAGTAGGGTTGCCAGGGGCAATAAAGGATGCCCTGTTAAATTGGAATTTCAAAAAAAAGAACAATTTTTTAGTGTCATCCCAACGATGTCCCGTACAATAGTTGGGACACACTTATACCAAAACTAACGGTTATCTATTTGAAATTCGAATTTAACTGGGGGTGCTGTATTGCTTTTCTTTTTGCTCAATCTAGCGACTTAGCTTGGAGGACAGACAACAGCGAGTGACAGGGATTTGTCCCACCTCGGTGTCTCCTGCCAGTTTGCCTGTTGTGGAGCTCGCCTGCATTATTTAACACGTCTGTGCTTCCATTCATTCATGTGAAAAATGAAACAAGGGTGCTGCCAGGTGGCCATGGACATAGATATGTCCGGGATCTCTTTTCAAAGCAGTTAAAAAAACAAAAAAACAAAACAAAACAAAACAAAAAACAAAACAAAAACACCAGCCATCAAATACCAGGTTGAAGGCCAGAGACCCATGTTTGAAGGGAGGGGGGGTAATCCAGATGGATCCTCAGTGATTTTTTTTCTCTGTCACCAGGCTGGAATACAATGGCACAATCTCGGCTCACTGCAACCTCCATCTCCCAGGTTCAAGCGATTCCCCTGCCTCAGCCTCCTGAGTAGCTGGAACTACAGCTGGGCGCCACCACACCTGGCTAATTTTTTGTATTTTAGTAGAGACGGGGTTTCACCATGGCCAGGATGGTCTCGATCTCCTGATCTCATGATCTGCCCACCTTGTCCTCCCAAAGTGCTGAGGTTGCAGGCGTGAGCTACCGCCCCAGGCCCCGAAGTGATCTTAATGTGCTGATGGATCATGTGTGACTCTCCGCTGAGGAGCTCCACCCCCTATGTTGGTAGGACCCACAGACCATGTCTACAGCCAGGGCTGGGGGTCAGGTGTTCAAATATGTTCTCCTCACCAGGCAAACCTTCTTGAAACTGCTGAATTGTGCAGTGGGACAGAGTTGGCAGTTGTCTATCTGGGACTGAGGATCTTTAGAAAATAAAGCTTATTGTAAAGGGAGACTTGGTCAGACACAATGAGCTTGGCTCTGTAAGGAACCTTTACTTCTAGGAGGGAAGACGAATTCTGAGAACAGGGAATGGCTACTTGGATTTCACCCCTGGCCCAGGGTCTGAGAGCTGGAGAGTTAATAATAAAAGGCATGACTAAGCACAGAAAGTGCTGGAAAGTGCTATCCTCCCTATGCCTCCCCAGCCCCTTCATAAAACCCTACTAGGACACAAGCAGCATCCTCAGGACTATCCTTACTGAGAGTGGCACAGTGGGGAGAGTGGCATTCTCCATGCTATCACTGTGACTCCCCAGAGTCCTCCAGTGCCCACACTGCATGGCAGTCCACAGTGATCCTGGGGATAACATCTCTCTGCTTTGTGTTGCTCTCTGTATGCAGCGGCTCAAGTGTAGGAGCCAAAGGGGCCTGACAGACACAGGGGAGCCCAGCAAACTTTAGCCCCTGCAGAGAAGCCGTAGTTCCCAGGGAGTGTGGATGTGCCTGTTAGACAAGGCAGTGCTGATCGTGCATGGTGCCAGCATCAGGACAACTTTAGGGTGACAGGCAGTGCCCTTGAGTGCAGAGCCAGCACCAAGGACTGGATGTGGTACACATGTGCCCAGCTCTTCAGGGGAGTCTGAGCCTGCCTCACACACAGCAGGTGCTCAGGTGGTGGATGAAAGAATGCCTGCCTTGAGTGATGTTCACACAAGGAGCATAAAGCATCCAGCTATGGAGCTGAGACACTGGGACATAGATGAGGCCAATTTGTGTGTGTGTGTGTCTGTAATTTCTAAACTGTGGCTAAAGAAAATGCCAGTATTTGGTTTAATTCCCATCTGGCACCTTTTTCAACGGTAAATTGATTTCAGTCTTTTTTTTTTTTTTAAAGTCTCATCACGAAGCTTCTATAGTTAGGTATAATTCATCAAGGTTTAGAATTAGCCCAAATTTCTCTAAATCCTTCTTTATTTTTTCACACAAGGCTTCATGATTGTTGGTTTGGAACATTAAGATGCAAATGACAGAGGAAGCGTTACACATTTAAATGTGCAGGGTTGGTGTGGCATTAAGCTGTTCTGGAAAAGAACCACAGTCCTCCTCCAGTTTGCAAAGATGGAAAAAATGGGAGAGTGGTGAAAAGGGAGGAAATGTTAGATTTATTTTGACTCATGCTTTGTAGGTCAAGGTGAAAGAAAAGACTATAAGCTGTTCAAGACCTAACCACTAACCGACAGAGATGTCTAGCAAAGGTCCTGCCTTACCCAGCCAAAGCAGAAAGACCGTGGAGGGAGTGGAGAGAAGAACGGTCTGCTTCCCACCAAGACCTTAAACGGAGGCCTCACTGGCCCATCCTTCACTTTCCCTTGGAGAGTCAGTGTGTGTTTACAACAGCATGCATGTGTTTCCTCCTAAGAGAATTAAAAGTGACAAGATAAGGACTAATGATGTTAGAAACAAATGCTTCTTCCTTGGTGCTGAATAGAAGAACTAGCACTTAGGCTAATTTTCTCAGCAAGGCAATTTACTTCTATAGAAGGGTGTGTCTCATGGATGAAGCAATGGCGAGAGCACACCTGAACAGGAGAAGGGAAGGGGTTCTTATTCCTGACACAGGTAGCTCCTGTTGCTGTCTCGTTCCCCTATTGGCTAGGGTTGGACTACACAGTTTAATCTAATTGAGATTGGCTATTTTAAAGGGAGCAGGGATAAGAGCCAGAGTGGCAGGGTGAGCAGTTTGGTGGGAAGGATGGTTACAGAACAGGTAACTAAAGGTAATTCAGGTCAGAGCAGGTGACCAGGATAGGTCAGGACAGAGCAAGTGACCTGGGGTGACTCAGTGCAAAGCAGGTGACCAGGGGAAGAGATATGAACTACTGATGAGAACTGGCAGGAAAGTTATTGATTGCTACGAGGGGCAAGGGGGCGCAGAGAAGCAGGAAGCAAAACTTCAAAATGGAGATCAGAGAATAAGAGAGCTGAACACACTGACATACTGATTCTTTGAAAAGAAATTTGGAGCTCATTCTTTTAACAAATGACATCATGACAGAGGCCAGGTAGTTCCAAATGTGTTCTCCCCAAGGTGTGTCCCTGCCTGATGTCCAGTGTGGCTTCACTCTCATCCTTCCTCCCTTTTCCTCCCTTTCCTCAGTGTCTCTCTCCCTCCTCCCTTCCCTTTCCTCCTTCCCCCCCCTTCCTCCTCCATCCTCCTCCTGTTTCTCCCTTCTTCCACCTCCCCCTCCCTTTCTTCTCTCCCTCTTCCCTTCTCCTCTTTCTTCCCATCATGCTCCCCCTCCCCTTCCCCTCCCCCCCCTTCCTCCTTTCCCCTCCCTCCTCTTCTGGCTCTCCTTCTTCTTCTCCCCTTCCCCCTTTCTTCCCCTTTTCTCCCTCGTTTCTCCCCCTTCCCCTCCCTCTCCTCTCCTTCCCTTTCCTCTTCTACCCTTCCTCCTCCTTTCCTCACCTGCCTGTCCCACAGTGGCTAAGCTGCCCTGCCCTCTGGCCCAAGGCTCCGGCTCCACCTCCTCCCATCCTGATCTTCCCTGCCAGAGCCACACACACATTTGCCCCTGGGCTTGGTGCTGACTTCTCTGAAATCCACCCACCTTGGGAAGGATGAGCAATGTGTTCTTGGGCCTCAGCGCCTTTGAACATGAGCTGTAAAGAAGGATACATGTTTCCTTTTGACTTGGAGCCAACCTCCGTGCGGAGGAGCGCGTCACCCCTAACGTGCTTGACTTAAAGGACAACAGGAACCCTGCTCTGCTCTGCCCACTTAAGCCCAGTGGATGGTGGAAGGGCAAGACTTTTCTCGTGCGGCCGCCCTGGCCTGAGGACATTGCTGGTAGTCTTGTCAGCCCTTCCTGGTCTGTCACTTTGCGTGGAGAGAAGAAGGATCTAAAGTCAGGAGGCTGGAATGGAGAAAGCTTTGGTAATGCCACAGAGGCAGGGTGGCTCAGTAAACCCAGGGTGCTGGCATCACCACTGTGTAGCTGTGGGCGAGACACCTACCTTCCCCGAGGGCCAGCCCCTCCTTGTTGGGTGTGGTTATAAAGCTCCCTGTTGAGCATTTTGGGGTGAGGAAATCGGATGTAGTAGAACAGGAAGAGGCGCTGTCTCCTTTCCTGTGGAGACTTAGAGAAACGATTTCTGCTTACCTATTGACAAAGGGGTTTGCCAGAAAGTCCAAAGGAGGCTAGAACCCAGATGGTTCCTTTTTTGGTTTCCCTCCTTTCTGGTGGCGCTGAGCTTTCATGAATAAGCTCTCCTGCAGCCTCCTCCATCTCTGTCACTGGGCAGGCTCTTTCTGCTCCTGGACCATGGCAGGCCCACATAACTGCCTGGTATACAGTTCTTCCTGGGCTTTCCTGTTCTCTGTCCATTTCAAAATTCTCAGCTTTTGCCCTCATAGCTGACAACCTCCCTCTCCTTCTTTGCTGGGTGTGTCTGACTCACATTTCCAAGAGACTGCCTCTACATGTCACTGGGACACGGTATCAGCACCCAGTCAGGGGCAAAGCCCCAGCCAAGACAGCGTTGGAAGAAGGGAGGGGTCCTGAGACATGGCTGCCTCCGCCAACTGTTCAACAGATGCTGTGGGAGGCCCCTTCTCCCCAGCAGGACTGGGGGTGGTCTGTAATTGACATCTCTACCCACAAGGCAAAGGGACTGAAACCAGAACCACAGAGAAGGCAGGCGGCCTGCTTAGAGACCAGGGGAAAGCCTGCAGTTCGATTCTGTTGCCTCTCAAGTGTCATAAGAGCACATAGCTTCTCCAAGTCCTCTGAGCCACTGGAGGGACTGAGCTAACATTACAATGTCCCTAGATGAGTAGGCTGTGGCAATTTGTGCTTTTTTATTTGGCAATAATATTTAACAAGACATTTAGGTCAGTGGGATCCATTAGACCACACTAGAACTAATTAAAAGTGCCACATTTGATTATAAGCTCGCAAAAGGGTGCTCATGGTGGCCAGAGTTATTTTTGTGCACAGGACTTTAAAGAGGAGAACGCTTTGTTCAACAAGGGTGCATATTGAGCACAGCCAACTTGTTGGGGCACTAGGTCCCATTGCAGGGGAGTCAGAGATCCCCTCCAACCACCTTAAGCTCTTAGGAGGGCTCTTTGGCTGGATCTAGAAATCAAATCAACACCACACAGATTAATAAGAGAAAAACATACAAGTTGTATGAGCTTTCCACCTGCTTGGGGATTTTCACAGGAGAGTGAAGTCTGAAGAAGTGGCCAAAGCCAGATGCTTTTGGACACTCAGACAAAGAATGACAATATTAAGAAGTGACAGGACAAAGAAAATCTGGCAGAGGCAGTAAACTTTCTAGGTGAGTCACTAGGAGATACACAGGGGCAGGTTGAGGAGTGTAAAACAGAGGGGATATAGGGTTACTCTGTCATGTATGTTCATTCAGGTCCATTGCAGCCCCCGCTTTCCAGTCTCTGGTGATAAGGACTATTTTCACACACTAGTATGGCAAGGGTACCCCCTCACCAAGAGAAATCTTTATGCTTACTGAACACAGGAAGAGACAAGTCAGCTGGCCCTTTCTGAAACTACAATTTCTCCAATGTTTTCAGCTCTAAATCATTAATTTGGCATATTTTTGGACGACACGTTCTTCACCCCTTCGCTATCCAGCATGATTATAAAATACACCTCTGTGTCCTTCGGAGGCTTCAGATTCAGCTGAGAAGGCAGAAAATAGGGAGAATTCTTCCAAGAAAGACTATTCTGCATAATATAGCAAGTAGAAGTTGGAGGTCTAGGGACAGCATGAGAGGGTGGGGAGAGGAGCAGAGGTGAGAAAGAGATAGTGTCAGCCAACAAGATGGCAGAGAGCTGAGCACTGCACAGAGGGTCCACCTTCCAGCCCCCAAGCCTTGCTGAAGTCTACTGATCTCATGGATTTTTGCATGAGGGATTTTTGTTGTTGATATGTGATGGTGGTGGTGGCAACACAAGGTATTCATCTGGGGTGTTAAAGAAACAGCAAGGGGAAGGAAGGTCCAAGAGGCAGATGGAGCCACCTCACTTCCCACCTGCTATGATTTGAACATTTGTCCCTTCCAAACCCACTTTGAAATTTAACCCTCAATGAGTGTTGAGAGATGTGAGGTCTTTAGAAGGTTGATTGGGTCATGAGAGCTGTACCTACATGACAAGATTCATGTGTCAATGAATTACTGGGTTATCACGGGAGCGGAACCAGTGCCTTTATACAAGAAAAAAGACCCAAATCAACATGCTCAGCCCCCTCATGTGTGATGCCTTGTGCCACCTCCAGATGCTACCGAAACCCCACCAGCAAGAAGGTTGTCACCAGATGCAACCCCTTGACCCTGGACCTCTCAGCCTCCATAGTTGTAGCAAATGAATTTCTTTCCTGTATAAATTACCCAGTTCTAACTATTATTTTAGAAGCATCAGAAAACAAACTAAAGCACCATCTACCCTGAGCTCAGCAACTGGGAGAAATTGTTGGGAGTATTTTGACATTCGCCAAATGTAAAATTCATGGTTCACAGCAAGGATTATAGATTAGAAAAGAATTAATTATGGAGTTATGTAGATAGGGAATACAGTCCCAGCACTCTATCTTTTTATCTTGCAAAGAGACCTTATGACCTAGCACATCAGTTGGCCCAAATACTGATAGAAGGCTTATTAAGCGCTCATGAATCGGTTTACGTGATTTATTTCATTGAATCATCATAGCAACATTGTGAAGTATGTATTGTTATTAACTGCTCCCCACTGCCCCTCCGCCCCAATTTTACCTATGTAGGGAGTGTACTGCAAGGAAGTGGATGGTGCCGTGGAGCCCACTGTTGGTCACTGGTGGAGATGAGGGCTGACACAGGCATAGTGAGTCTGGGATGAGCACTCCTCACCTGCACCGCCCACTGCCTCTTTATATGGCCCTGTCATCGCGTGACACAGACCAAGCTGTGCTGTAGAACTGTCCCTGTCTTTCCCTCCAACCATTGGCAGAGAGTCCAATCTGACATTCTGACGTTGCCCACTCATCACTCTGTCCTCACACCAAGTGGCTGAGCACCTTTGCCCCTGCCCAAAGTTGTTCAGTTACCTGTTGCAGGGGTGAGGTTACCAGGTAGGTTTAAGCTACTCTCAGAGAAGTTTCCAGATGGGCTTGATACCCCAGCACATCCAGATCTTTACCATAAGCCACAGAAAGCACACTCTGTGTCTGAGAAGCTGCATCTGAGATTCTCCAGAGGAAAGGGCATTGGTCATCGGCACGATGTGTCAGGCCGTGGAAGGAAGATTCCTATTTTATCATGATGTCTTTTAAGACACTAAGCCCAGGAATGCTTGTCTCAAATCCTATTGGAAAAAAAGCAAGGAATAAATACATTTCAATAGGGAAAAGAAACATCCAGAAATGGTTATGGAGAAACCTTGTCATGTTATATGTACCCTATGATGACTGCCCATGTTATTGATTTCATAATATAAAGTAGAAATGTGTCCCCAGGGTTTCTCCTTTTGAAGGGAGCAGACGTTTACAGCCAGTATCACACAGAGAGTAGCCTTGGTTCACAGCAGCCCGTGTGTGCATCTCTTGTCTTTGAGCCAAGAGTCTTGTCTTTGGCTCCCAGAGTCTTCGTGTCCTGCACAGCTGAGGAGCTGGAGTTGGCACAGCTGAGGGTATAGGTGAAGCCTCACCCAGCAAGACCAGCCCTCTATTCATTTCCTGCCTTATGTATGAGGTAGGAGGGGGACATTGGTCATGCTGGCCCCATATACTTGGGTTTACAGCCAGTTAACAGCTGTTCCCCTGAGAACCCACTCACCCAGAAGGAACAGCTCAGTCTGAGCATCATCAGCCTTCTGGTGCCCTAGCTTGTTTGATCTCCTCCCCCAGCTCCGAGTGATGCTTGAGAGAGAGGAAAATGAGAAGCTGACTCCGTCTCCAAAAAGAAATCGAATCGTATTTTCAATTGACTTTTAGATTTATCTACTTAGAACTGGCTTTCCTAATAATAAATACTATATCATAATTACCATTGATAAATTCTTATTTCTGTATGCTGGAATAATCTAAAAGTGAGGTCATATCTGTACACTGAGCTAAAATAGTCTGATGGCTCTCCCTGTCCCAGGCTCATGCCTCTCCTTACTCTGGTGGTTTAATGACTTCCTGCACCTAGACTTCCTGATAGCTGTCTTTACCCCAGTCTGATGCCTCAACCTGTCCCTAGTTCCCTACTCTGATGATTCTTCTTGCCCCTAGTCTGATGGCTCTCTGCCTCTTTCCCCAATGCTCAACAGCTTCTTCTTGGAAGCTGACTGCTGGGAAATGGCACAGTTAGTTCCTCTTTAGTCCCAGCCTGACTAACCCTACCTCCAGTTACACCCCAGCCCCTCCATACTGTAATCAGTATCCTTCCCACTTCCTGGCATCTTTTCATCACATTTCTTTCCCCTTGTCCCAGCATATCTGTTCTTCACCTTCCGCCCATTTCTCAGGGCCCAAGGGAAGTCCAGCTTCTACCTGCATACATTCCTTGGCTTCTATGGTCTACAGACATGCTACTCTCAACTCCATGAACACCTATGCTCTGCATTGCTCATTCTAGAACTTCACTATGGGCAGCCCTGCAGGCTTTGACTTATTTTTTTGTCCATTTGAACATCTCAAACTGAGAAGGGACATTGAAGAAGCTCTGGACAAATATCTATCTGAATTCTCTTTGAGTTAATAGAAATCATCTATTGGTCTTGGCTATACAAATGGTCTGTCTGTAGGCAAAGTGGATACCAGAATTGTACATCCTTGAAGGCCAAGTTTCTGTCTGCTTCATCTTTGAAACTCCTAGAGTGTCTAGTCTTGACTCAAGAGTCAGTTGACATTGCACATAATTTAATACTTACCATGATTGATTTCCATACTTAACTGAAACTCAACCTTGAGAATTTCCTCTTCTACAGAACAAATCCCTTTTCAGATTCCTGATCTAGATCCTCGTCTGAAATATGGGGATGATAATCTACTTAACCTCATAGAGTTACAACATGAGTTACACAAATTCTACATGTAAAATACGCAGTATAATGCAAGGCATGGTACAAAGTAAGTATCAATCAATTTAACTAGTATTAGTATTACTTCTTCTGATTCTTGGTTGACTTCCTACAACAAACTACCTGCCTAATCACCCTATTTCATATTTCTGTGTAACTGAGGGTTTTTTTGTTTGCCTTTTGTTTTATGTTTTTATAAATTTTAGGCTCAAACAATCCTCCTAGATCAGTCTCCTCAGTAGCTGAGATGGCAGGCACGAGACACAGTGCCCACAACTGAAGTTTGACTGTGCATCATCTAAGTCAATAAAAAGACATGCACACTGTGTTAGTCCATTCTCACACTGCAGTAAAGACATACCTGGGACTGGGTCATTTATAAAGAAAAGAGATTTAATCAGCTTATGGTTCTACTGGCTGTATAGCCTTCTCCTGGGGAGGCCTCAGAAAACTTACAGTCATGATGGAATGCAAAGGAAAAGCAAACACATCTTCACATGACCAACAGGAGAGAGTGGTGGGGAAGTGCTACACACTTTCATACAACCAGTTCACGTGAGAACTCTATCATGAGACAGCACTAAGGGGATGATGATAAACCATTAGAAACCACCCCCATGATCCAATCACTTCCCACCAGGCCCCACCTCCAACATTGGAAATTACAATTCAACATGAATTTTGGTGGAGACACAGAGCCAAAGGATGTTATATAACTTAGAAATTTTGGGTCTAATCATTCTTCTAGGAATGTTTAAAAAGGGAAGTTTTGAGGGTGTATCTGAAGACTGGAAAGCTTAGTGAGATCTTTGAGGATGTTCAGATGCAAGTGTTCTTTGTTCTTTATTTACTTGACTTAAGAACATAAACCTTTGGTTCTTGGACATCCTGTAGATACTTTAAGTTGTGAATGATCTTCTTACTCCTAATGTGATCATCAAATACGGCGTCCTGTCTTCTGGACTTCCTGTCTCCAGGCAGCATCACTTGATAGTTTTAAGCTGTATTTTGGCACCAGCTGGCATTTTGTTTTCTTCAAATAGAGCTAGAGAATAAGACTATTGCTCTGTGATGGACGATTATCATTTGTCCAGACACATTAAACTACATGACTCTGTGGAAAAATTTGAGGCCGTGTTCAAAACAGGAACAATTATCTCACTGTTGGATTAGATGTAATCGACCCAGTGGGAGCCTTAGGTCTGAGTCATTTAACACAGGGCTCTTCACTGGGACATTTTATATTTGAAGGCAGACAGGCATTGACATTGACACATCTATGAATGGACAAAGGCCTTTGGCTGTGGGATGTGGGTTCTCCAACTGCCTTTCCAGCTAACTTGCTTCGGATCTCCAGAGCCCAGGAGCACACACCTGTAAAACCGAGGCCGACTGCTCAGGTGTCGCCCTTCGCCGAGGTCAATAGGTGGAAGGTCAGGGAGGAGCAGGAGCCCTGTGGAAAAAGGAGAGCTGAGAAGATGTAACTACATAGGAATTCCTCTTTTAAAAAACAAAATTATCTCCTTTTCTTGAAAGTTTATAGTTAATCCTTGTTTACCACACACAGACTTCAGTAAAAAGAGGAAAAGGATCCATATGAAATCCTGATTTCCATGTCCCAGCCTCAGCCACATCAGTCCTAATTTGCTGGCGAGGAAGGACCATGAATAATGAAGCTGGCCAGCCCTTGCTTAGGTACCGAGCCGGATTCCCAGGTAGAAAGAAAGGGGAAAGAGGAAGCTGAACCAAGGATGGGCTGTGGGCTTTCTAATGGCCTCATTGCCTGCGGGGTTAGGCTTTGCCACCTAACCTGTTTCTGTTTAATTACTGCGAGGCCATGGTGAGAGCAATGCTGTGTTGTTCTGTGGCTGCTGAGGCTGCCACAGCTCCCTGCAGGGTGAGGAGAGGCAGCAGACAGGTGGAAGGGGCTGGCCAGCTAGGCCCATGCAGCTGCCACTTTGGTCCTCCTTTAAAAAACTCCTGCATCATCTCCAGAATAGATACAATACTGAGAGCTTCTGGCTGAGTTGGAAACACCCGGT
Organism: Sapajus apella; assembly: GCF_009761245.1. Lineage (NCBI taxonomy): Eukaryota > Metazoa > Chordata > Mammalia > Primates > Cebidae > Sapajus > Sapajus apella. The sequence goes on along the minus strand of NW_022436989.1, from coordinate 14,925,212 downwards.
CAGGGTATCTGGACACAGGGAAGAGCCTGCATCTTTGGGGTCTTGGAAAGGATCTTGCCTGGGGAGGAGGTAGCGGATAAATAATGTATAATTCACCCAAAGTTGAAGTCAGCTGGAGCCCGCTCTGGGGTGAGAATGCTGGTGATAGTTAATAATAAGCAAAGCCCCAGAGGATGACACCATCTGCAGCTGAGCTGATGAATTAAAGTCGAAGCAGTGGTGTCAGGGGCTGGAGAGAACATTCTGCAAATGAGGCTGATAGGGACGCATGCTAAGGGAATACACCTTCCTTGTTATAATTGCTCCACTCTCAAAGGCATTCCAGTCCAAGCCTGCTTGGCTGTCACAGCTTAGAGAACCAGGGACAGAGCAGAGCAGTGCACACTGCAGTCTGTGGGTCTCCTGACCCAGCTAAAAACAGGAAAATTTCTTTCCACCTTGGGCCTGTCAGTCAAGACTAGGGCGGGGTCCTGATTTTGCCTTGTAAAAGCTACATAACTTTGGAAAAGACTACTTAAACTCTCTGGGCCTCATTCTTATTATTTCCAAAATTGGGGTAATAATGTCTGCCCCACAGGATTGTTGGGAGGTTAATATGAGATCATGTGTGTGATATACTCAAAGCTATTTTGGTTTCAAAAAAATATGGCTCCCACTTTTAGGCAAAAATGAAGGATCTTATATAAACTAATTGAAGGAAGGGGTTGTGCCCCCTTACATGGGGGAATAATATAAAATATAATGTAATTACTTTCAGGAGGTCCCAGAACCAGCAGCTTGCATGCCGCAAGGAAGTTTCTCTTCATTTCTTGCCTCTCTGCTTGGAGGTTTTTGCCTTTTTCTGGAGACTGACTTCTTCCATGAGTCAGAGACCAAAGCCGGTGACAACTCCCAACTTTCATAACCCCTGTTTCACCAGCAGAGAGAACTGGCTCTGCTCCCAAAAACCTTAGGGAAGACATCTGACATCTGTGTTTATGTGACCAATTCTTGCCCAACCACCTATGGCTAAGGTCACAGGACTTGTAAAGTATGGCTGCTCCTACAGGAAGCACATGGTGTGGCTGGAGGGGAACGATCTCCCAGAAGATGATGGGTGGACAGATAATAGGTATTCCCCACCCAGGTTTTTGTTGTTGTTTTGAGACAGAGACTCGCTCTGTCGTTTAGGCTGGAGTGTATTGGCACGATCTCGGTTCACTGCAACCTCTGCCTCCCAGGTTCAAGCAATCCTCGTGCTTCAGCCTCCCAAGTAGCTGGGATGACAGGCGTCCGCCTAATCCTGCCATGCCTGGCTAATTTTTGTATTTTTGGTAGAAACAGGGTTTCACCATGTTGGCCAGCCTGGTCGCGAACTCCTGACTTCAGGTGATACACTCACTTCAGCCTCTCAAAGTGCTGGGATTACAGGCGTGAGCCACCACGCCTGGCCCCACCCAGGGCTTTGTAAATTATAAAGGACACTTGCTGGCCAGGTGTGGTGGCTCATGGTTACAATCTCAGTGCATTGGGAGGCTGTGATAGGAGGATTGCTGGAAGTCAGGAGTTCAAGACCCGCCTGGGCAACATAGCAAGATGTCAGCTGGGACATCTTGGCAATGGCTCTAGACAAACATGCTCCTTGTAGAGTCTTATGTGCCCAGTGTCAATCTCCATGTTGTGGTCCAATGGAAGATGTCCATTCCCTGCCCTTTGGGACTCCTCCCTTTAAGCAGTGGCTTTGTGTTTCCTGAGCTGTGCCTTCGTACTTGTTTAATGGTAATACCCCTAGGAAAGAAGTAGAAAGAAATCTATTCTTGGAAGATCAAAGTTTGAACTGACACATTAAACTAAACACTAAGTACAAAAGATTTTTTTTTTCTTTGCTTAAATGGGAAGAAAATTAACTTGTTGATAGACTATACCACTCTGCAGCCAGACTACTGAGAGTCCCAAATCTGAGTTACTTAGCACTGGAAAATGGATGGTTTATAATCTTGTACTGCTGCTCCCATTCCTGGACCTTTGTCCAGCATGAAATAAAGGGTCTGTTGTGCAAATGGAGAAAGGAGGTGATGGGGCCACCTGCGCAGGACGGGCTGGGTTGAGGAAAGGCATCTTCTGACTTCAATTACATGCCTTCCTCAGTACACTGGGGGGTTTGCATGTCTCCCCACTTTTAACTCTTCAGCTAGCAAGGAGAAGTTCCTCTGTGCATCAAGCTTGTAAATTGGCTTCTGCGTTGGGAGTACCCCAAGGCCAGCACTGGCCACACTGACCAGGCCGTTTAAACTTTTGCTGTTTCCCCTGGATTATGCTTGCCATTCCTTAGCGATAAATTCTTCACAATTAAATAATTGACTGGAATCGGAGGACAATTCTTAGAATTCTGATTCCTTCTTCATCTGCATCTGATAGTCACTCTAGATGTTAAAACTGAACAATTACTTCCAAAAGCCAAAATCAACTGAATTAAAATCCATAGTTATGCTTATCCAGTCCTCATTTATATCTAAATCCTGTGCACAAACAATGCATATTGTGAAGACCCCATTAAGAAAGAACAACGACTGGACTTAAGCTCCTCAATTCTGATAATTCAGCTTATGTAAGAATTTGATGGAACTTGGCCACCTACAACATTGGTCAGTGTTTTTTTGTTTTGTTTTTTGAGACGGAGTCTTCATCTGTCACCAGGCTGGAGTGCAGTGGTGCGATCTCAGCTCACTGTAACCTCTGCCTTCTGGGTTTAACTGATTCTTCTGCCTCGGCCTCCCGGATAGCTGGGACAACAGGTGCACACCACTATGCCTGGCTAATTTTTCCATTTTTAGTAGAGACAGGGTTTCACCATGTTGGCCAAGATGGTCTCGAATTCCTGACCTCAAATGATCCACCTGCCTCGGCCTCCCAAAGTGCTGGAATTACATGCTTGAGCCACTGCACCCAGCCTGGTCAATGTTTTACAATGAGCAGTTCTGTCATTATGCCCATCTAATGCCTGCCTTTTCAGACAACAGGAAATGAGGTTAGTACCAAGAGGCAGCAACGTGCTGTGACCTTGACACCTGTTCAATAGGAAGTGGACTGAAATGGGAATTGAAAATTTCAAGCACCTGTCTTCACCCAGCCACTGCCATCTCTGCAAAATCTGTCCACAGAAGATTATCTGGAGCTTCCCTCACTTTATGTGACCATTGATTTTAAAAAGCGACAGAGAGCGAGATAAGTATGTGAAGCCCAGAGAGAAGCAGGTAGCAACACCTTAGAGGAAGCAGCAGCCAGGGCTTGGCTAAGACAGGAGACAGCAGGAGCATGGGGCAGGGTTAGAGGCACAGGAGCAAGATGTGAAGCTGCCGTGGCACCGGGAAAGGCCCTGCAGCATGCGAAAGGCTCTCTCTTAGCTCAGAGACAGCTGGCCTTGTACTTGCAGCTCTAACTCTGACTCTATTACAGGCCTAAAACTCTTGCTACCTACATCCTTCCAACACAGCCACTTTTCTCCTCTGTGACTCAGTTTACCTCTCTGCAACTTGGCCTACTCATTGCTCTGGACCTTACTTTGAAGCTCCAAAGTTCTCCAGGTAGCAGGCATCCCAGACAACACCATCATTATGACTTTTCTGCATTTTCTGCTCAGTGGATGCCTGAAAGTTTATGTATTGATCTAAAAAGGAGTCGTTGAGCTCACGTCAAAATTAGAGCCATCTATGTTAAAATATAAATAGTAAGTGGGACTGAAGGCATTTGGCTTTAAAATTGAAATAGGTATTACAAAACTTAGATCATGGTATTATAAAACCGAACCATGATGATGGTTAGGAGAAGACACTGTCTGCCAGGGCATAGTCACATACAGGTGAGAAATTTCCTACACAATAAATGCAAGGACAGGATGTTTGAGGAAGAGCCAGAAAGCAAAATGAACACATCCATCACTTCAGGACACCATGGTCATTCCAGCTACGGAACGTCAAGATCCGCCGTAAATTTTACACGGCCTGAGACCATGTAATGATTAGGACCATACACCATGTGTAAAAATGTTTATAAATTTGGCCAGGCGCGGTGGCTTATGCCTGTAATCCCAGCACTTTGGGAGGCCGAGGTGGGTGGATCACAAGGTCAAGAGATCGAGACCATCCTGGTCAACATGGTGAAACCCCGTCTCTACTAAAAATACAAAAAATCAGCTGGGCCTGGTGGTGCGTGCCTGTAATCCCAGCTACTCAGGAGGCTGAGGCAGGAGAATTGCCTGAACCCAGGAGGCGGAGGTTGCGGTGAGCCGAGATCGCGCCATTGCACTCCAGCCTGGGTAACAAAAGCGAAACTCCGTCTCAAAAAAAAAAAAAAGTTTATAAATTTTTAATTCTGCTAACAAGCTGAAAGATTAAATAAGTTTTTCCCTCATCTTGACAATTTTACTTTTAAGATGGCCTGGCCTTAGAAGAAAACATTGGCATGACTTTAGATCAGGCAATGGTTCTCAGATGTAATACCAAAAGCACAAAAAACAGAAGAAAAATATAGGTAAGTTGGACATCATTATCGAAATTAAAAACTTCTGTGCTTCAAAGGACACCATAAAAAAAGTGAAAACACAACTCACAGAATGGGAGAAAATATTTGCAAATCATACGCTAGATAAGAGTCTAGTATCCAGAATATATACAGAACACCCACAACCCAACAATTAAAACACAACCCAGTTTTTTAAATGGGCAAAGGATTGGAAGAGATACTTCTACAAAGAAAATATGCAGATTACCGAAAAGCACATAAAAAAATGCTCAGCATCATTGGTCACTAAGGAAATGCAAACAAAACCACAATGAGATACCATTGTATATCCAGTAGGGTAATTTCAATCAAAATGACAGACAATAACCAGTATTGGCCAGGATGTAGATAAACTGGACCCCTTACGCATTGCAGGTAGGAAAGAAAAGTATGCTACAATCACTTTGAAAAAAGAGTCTGGCAGTTCTCCAAAAGTTAAACTTAGAATTACCATGAGCCAGCCATTCCACTCCTAGGTATGTACCAAGAGAACTGAAAACACGTGTCCATCTAAAAGCTAATGAACATTCAGGGTAGCATTACTCATAAGTGCCAAAAAGTGGTAATAACCCAAATGGCCACCAATTAATGAGTGGATAAAGAAAATGTGGTGCAGTGGAATATTATTCAGCCACTATTGAAGTATGGATACATGTTACAACATGAATGAATCTTAAAAATGTTATGCTGAGTGAAAGAAACCAGACCCCAAATATGACATATTGTATGATTCCATTTGTATAAAATGTCCAGATTAGGCAAATCTATAAAGCTAGAAAGATTTCCAGGAGGGTGAGTACGAATTGGTGTGGGTTATTTCTTTTAGGGGGATGATGATGAAATATTATGGAGTTAGACACTCATTGTAGTTGTACAATGTTGTGAATACACTAAAAAGTATTGAATTGGACACTTCAAAGGGTGAATTTTACGGTATGTGAGTTAAATCTCAATTTAAAAATGACTTGGAAGATCAGGTTCAAATTTCAAATTTTCATCTTTCCCTTCCCCTGGCCGCCAGCCCCAGTTCTTTTCCCACACTTGGCTCTTTGTGTGTCACGAGTGTGCTCCCATTCCCCCATATGAACCCCACTGCCCTAATGGCCAGGCTCTGTCTATGCCCCCAAAGCAGCCACCCTCAGCTCCTCTCACAGTGCCTGGAGGTGAGCATGCGGGCAGCAGAGCCTGCCCAGGAAGACATTCTTGCATGAGATCCAGGCAGGCCATGAAAGTGGACTCAGGGACATTTGAGCAAGGAATTCTGCAGTGTGGTGCTGGTGGGAGCTGGCACAGGGTCCCCTAGGCAGCTCTCTTGGCCTTGTAGTCGTCTTCCCCGTGCAGAGGGCACAGCTGGAGAAAGGCTCCAGAGAGGACCTCTGGAGTGTGTCAGGAGGTCACCCCTGCCCAGCCGGCTGCGGAGGAGTAAGGGCAGTGACGGTGCACTTAATAACATGGGAGCAAGGGGAGTGGTTGATGCATAGTTCTTAGAAACTGTGGAGCAAGGAGGGCAGCCACTCTCAAAGAGAGTCTAACCTAGTGGTGCCGGAAGGACAGAGCAGAGCACATCCTGATGCTCTGGAAGAAAAAAGGAGCATCCTTGCAAATAAACTGGGAGCCTCCAAGGGCTCAGGAAGGCAGGCCCAGAGCGGCAGCAAGGAGGTGGCAGACAGAAGGACTAGGACTGGAAGGCATGGCTGGAGCTTTGCAGGAAAATAGAGGGATGTGAGCCTGGGTCTCCGGATTTAAAACATGTGGCATTCGACTCTAGACATGCTGGCTCCCTGAGGACACCATCCTTTGACACCTCCTCCCGCTTTCACAGACGTCCTTCCTACCTGCTGCCTGATAAAAGGCTCAGACAGCTCAGCTGTCCATTTCCCCGGTGAGATAGGACCTGGTGAATGAGATTGAGGTCAGAGGCAAGACATCCCCTCAACACTGCCCATGCGCTTGGAGCAGGCGCGATGGCAAGCACCTTCTTGAGCAATACAGACCTGTTATTTTGAGCAGAACACTTAGGGAGAAAGAGATCAGAGAAATCTCCTACCCGAGGTATCATTTTCTTCCCGCTTGTGCAGAGCATGAGGCTGGGGAGGCAGTGCAGTTGTAAACTTCAGCGTGCCCCCATGTAATAGGAAATGTGTTTGATGGGCCTGGGGAGGGGCAGACCCCAGGAGGACCGTGGCAGCCCTTCCTGTTAAAGGCGAGCCCAGCGTTGTCCTAGTGCAGGGACAGCTCAGTGTTTTCCCTCTGCCTTTTGCCTACTTTTGCAGCCGCTGAGCGGCCAGAGAAAGAGCAAGCTGAGCGGCCATCAGAGGTTTGTCTTCGGCTCCATCGCCGAGTGGAGCAGCCTGGAAACGCTCCAGCCACTGGGTGGGGTGGGCTACTCCTCCGTGTTGGATGCCCCGCTTGTCTTCCATCCTGGCGGCATGGTCTCCCATTGATGGTGATGATTCATGAGATGCACTGTAGCATCTGACCAACCTCAGTTTGGATTCCAGCCAGGTCTCTTGGCCTCAATTTCTTCATCCTTAAACGCAAGAGCTTTAAGTGTGATTCTTTGTGTAAATCTCTTAGGATAATCTCTGGGACATATTAAATGCTGGAAAATTGATGATAAGTGTGATTGATTGGCCGGAGCTGGGGTTCTTTGGTTCAGTCCTTGCTAGATGACTGCAAGCAAAGGGGAAGAAATGAGGGGCTTCCCAAATCTCATCCACTGGAAATGTGCTGGCTGTAATTATTTGTTGACAGAAAAGTTTACTTTTCAAAGGAAAAAGTAATCCTTCCTTTCAAGTATGAATAAGATTCTGAGGGTATGATGGTGGATTTTAAAGTGTCTGCTTTGGAGAGTGGTTTCCAAGTATTTATTTCTAAATAATGAGTTAAAGCTCTAATCACTCAATGAGTTCTGAAAAGACCTGTAGTCAGGGAGTGCTATATAGTCATTGCTTTAAAAAGCTTTCTTCTCTAAGTACTTTTGCCTTTAAGGCTTTGTGAAGGCATCAAACCCTCTCCTCTCCCTTCCCCCACCCCCGCCCCCCTTGCTAGCTTTGGAAATGTTACAGCTCAGCTCTGGGCCACCCACCAATACCAAACACCCGCCACCTACCCTCTCAACACCCCCCACACCCTACAATAGAAGTGGAAGGTGATATTGGGTTTTCTGGCTACAAAGCCTTATGCGGGGCAGAAATAGAGGAATGCAAGAGCGAGATTAACCCACATTCAGCTTCGCCACTAAGTATCAGGAAAACTTCCCCCTCCCTTCTAGGTCTGTTACTCTTGACTTTTTTCTTTCCACACAGGACAAAGACACCTGCAATTGGCGGTGGGGGCGGAGAGGGCTCTACAGAAAATTCCGGAATTCAGATAGTTTCACGTTTTGCTATTATTTCGAAACTGCTGTCTCCCCTTCAAATGTTGGGCCAATTGCTATTTTTGTAGCACTTAGCATGAAATGGGAATGATAAATTGTTTGGTGCCAGGGACATAAAGGACAATGTAGGTAAAATACTGCTGCTGTGATTTATGGAGCTTCCTGATGCTTTTCTTCTCCTTCCTGTGGATATTCTTCCAATTCGATTTCCCTTATCTCCAATCTTGTGTCTCACTTCCAGCACTCAGGCTTCCCTTTCCCTTTTCAGGTTTGTTTTATAATAAATAATTTTCCCTCCAATGGCATGCTCTTAACAAGCCAATGGTGATTAATTCAGCCAAATTTCTCCAGCACCTTCTATGCATCCAGCAGTATGTGGGAATCAAAGATGAGGCAACCTTAGCAGTCCAGGGCTAGGCAGTCCGCCCAGGCGCAGGGCACACAGTCTGTGTATCTGGCCTGGGATCCAGGTTGGAACCTCCCTTGCTACCCAAAACAGGAGGATGCAAGCACAAACCAATGCTGAGTTAGCATGGAACCAGACTTCCCGAGAAGCCCTCAGGTGGCTGGGGCAAATCAGTCCAGCACCCTGCAAAGGGTATTTGGGAGTAGGGAAGTGGCTTTGGAAACCAGGCTACCCAGGTTTGAATCTCACCTCTGCCGCATGCCAAGTGGGTGATCTGGGGTTTAACCTTACTTATCGCCCTAAATTCCAGATTTCTCCTCAATTTAAAATGGGAATGATAACAGTACCCCTCTCACAAAGTGATTGTGAAAATTATTGGAAATACTACATGGGAAGTGCTTAATAAAATTGGCTGCATTATATATTATCACAAATAACAATAATAAGAATGTTGTTACAACAGTAAAAATAACGGAAGCCCAATCCAGGATGAGGTCTGCAGTCCAGAATGCTTTCCAGGAGGAGAGGATTTAGAAAGCTTTCAGTTAGCACAGACCTCAGCGTTAGAGACAGTGGAGCGAGTGTCAGCCCAGGGAGAAAAGGAAGCAAGGAAGCTGCTAGATTTGGGTAAGGAAGTTGGGTCATCTGGCTGGTGGCTGGGTGTGCAGATGTGGGTATTCTATTCCCAGAATGGTTGTGAGATTGGACCAGGCACTGAGCACATGACTAGAAGCCAGACACTTAAGCCAGTGGCCAAGGCAGAAGGACCAGATAAGCTAACGAGCTGTTCACAGTGGTCTGGAGTAGGAAGCCCAGCTGGCCGCTCCGTGTTCGAAGGCACTGCCAAGAAGGATGAACACAACCAGAGGCCCTGGCTGTTGTTCTGCGGTGCCCTGGGTGGGGCTCTTGGCCCAGGCTCAGGGAGAGGCTACATCTGCAGGTGTTGTGTGGCATCATGGTGGCTTGGGAAGAAGAAGCTGAGGGAAGCCAGGGCTTAGTCATAGTCAACAAACGCATCCAGCAAAGACTCTGCTCTCAGGATGTATACATTCCATGGAGAAGACAGAAATGAAACAAAGTCGCCATTTGCAACAAACCGTCAGGCTCTCTCCCTTGTGAAAATCCCTAGTGTTTTAAATTTGTGACCTGATAACATTAGGAAGGCTGTATAGCATTATGGTGATGAACCTGGCCTCTAGATTCAGCTCGTCTGGAATCAAAAACATCTCAGCCATTTACCAGTCAAGTGACCTTGGGCAAGGTCCTTGGCCTCCCTGCACTTATATTCCTTTGTCTGTAAAATCTGGATGATAGCAGTAGCCACACTGTTTTTAAAAGGACTAAATATGAGAGTAAACTGCTTGGCACGCAGATTATTGAAACTAATTAAATAAAAGAGATCTGCTTCATCCCTTCAACCAATCATTAATTTTTTTCAGTAAGTATTTACTGGAAAATATGTACTAGAGTATGCTTCTCATTGTTCCAGGGTCTAATAAACTAGTGGAAGGCAAAAGAGAAAGAGCTGGCATGGGGCATGTATACCAATGGGAGAGACGCAAGCACGTTACAATGACGGGGAACAGCAAGCTGTCTGAGTAAAAGCAAAGCCAGGTAAGGCAGTGGAGAGGGACCTGGCAACAGTCGCTGCAAAACAAAATGTAAGCAGACACCAGAATAAAGTGAGCATCCAAGCCATGCTGATTGCTGGGGGAAAGCCTTCTGGGCAGAAGGAACAGCAAACACAGAAAACCCCAGGTGAGACGATGTGGCTTAGGAAGAGTTAAGAGGCACTGAAGCCATCTTCACAGGGTTAACAAGAATTCTGTACAAAAATAGAGTTATAATGAAGCATTAATCAGGCTGCACTTTAACCCATTTCCTTGTAACCAAAGTCACAAAGCATTAGATATTGACAATTCAAATCCCCATTGTTCCTATGGATAAAATTCCCGACATTAGAATTCGGTTTTTTGTTTAATAATTGCTTAGGCAGATCCTGAAGTTCAGCAGAACAGCTGGCAACTACCAGTTTAAAGACTTTCACAGGAACTGAATCAGCACGAGAATGCAGTTTCTTCCTCTCCTTTTCCCATGACTTCACCCCACACTCTTCGACCAATCAACATCTTCATACTTTGGTCCACTCCAAAACTTATAAAAACCCTAAGCCCAAATTCCTGGAGACAAATCTGAGGTTTCTTCTCATCTCCTCGTTTGGCAGCCCTACCATTAAATCTCTTTTTCTGCTGCAACCCAGTGTCTCAGTGTATTGACCTGCTGTTTACACTGGGCAATGAACTTATTACAGTTACAGCATGTGGGTCTGGAAGTGGGGAACAAGAGGGATAAATGAAGTCAAAGAGGTGGCTGGGCCATATCTGTTTTCATTCTCACGGCAGGGGGAAGCCATTGGAAGATTTGAACAGAGGGAATGCCATGAGCAAACTCTTTGAAGGATCACTTTGGCTTCTGTGTAGGAAATAAACCACTGGGAGCAAAAGGAAACCAGAGAAACCAGTTAGTCATTCACAGCGGCAGTCAAGACTTCAGATGACTGTGGCTCAACCAGGGTGGTTGCAGTGGAGGTGGTGAGGCGTGGGTAAATTCAGAATATATTTAGAGTGAGGACTCAACAGGGAATGCTGATAGATAGAAGCAAAAAAGAACCAGGGAAGCATGACTCTATAATTTATTATGCAAACCAAGGTTTTTGGCAGTTAAAAGGGATGTTCAAAGACTGACAAGGTAGGGCACGGTGGCTCACACCTGTAATGCCAGCACTTTGGGAGGCCAAGGCAGGTAGATCACGAGATCAGAAGTTCAAGACCAGCCTGGGCAACATAGTGAAACCCCATCTCTACTAAAAATACAAACAATTAGCCAGGTGTGGTGGTGGCTGCCTGTAGTCCCAGCGACTTGGAAGGCTGAGGCAGGAGAATTGCTTGAACTGGGAGGCAGAAGTTGCAGTGAGCCAAGATCATGCCATTGCACTCCATCCCGGGTGACAGTGCGAGACTCTATCTCAGAAAAAAAAAAAAAAAAAAGACTGACAGGGTAAATTAGGATACACACTCACCTTAATCAGGGACTTTAAGTGTTGTTGTTTAACTGGGAAGATGCTATGGCAATTTCCTGAGATGAAGAATAGGGGAGGAAGAATAGGTTGCTGCGGCCAGGGGGTTGGGGAATCAAATTATTTGTATAGAGTATGTAAAGTTTAAGATGCCTACTAGACACAGCTGAAGTGTTCCTCAGAAGTTCATGAAGAGATGGTGTCACACTTCGGCATTTACGGTTCTGACGGAAGTTTTATGTAAATGGAGACGAGAAGAGCCCCAAGGACAGAACTCAGGGGCCCTCCAACGTTCTGAGGTCAGGAAAGGGAGAGGAATCCAGAAAAATGATGCTGTGAAGAAGTAGGTAAACACTCTACCAAGAAGGTAGAATGTTCCAGAAACCAAGTAAAAAAATATCAGAAAAGAAAAAGACTCAGGAGTCAACTATAGGTTATGCGTGTGTGAAGATTGTTGGTAACATTGATCATCACTTCAGGGCACTGGCGGGTGCAACCTCATAAAAGTGGGTTCAAAAGAGAATGAGAGACCAGTGAATGTAGAGAATTTCTCCAGGGTGATTCAGTGGGGGCAATTGCTGGAAAGGAGCTCTTTTTAAAGATGGGAGAAAGGATAGTGATTGTCTGCTGATGGGAATGAGACAGCAGGTGGAAGAGCTTTGATGCAGGAGAGAAAAGAGTTGATTGCATAAGCAAAGAACAGGCCAGAGAGGACAGGAACCAGTGCACATATTCAGGGTCTGGCTTCACAAGGGGCCGACACAGCTGTCCACCAGGCAGGGTACACCATCTGAGAGAGCTAAATTGGTGGACGTGGCTATAGAGTACATATTTTCTTCAAATTGCATCTACTTTCTCAGTAAAATAGGAAGCAAGATCATTGGCTGAGAATAAAGGTGAGAACAAGGTGCTAGAGGTTGAAGGAGAGAACAGAAGGTCCCAGGGAGTAAGAAAGTGAATTGACTAGGGGCTGGGTCTCTCAACAGTCCTGAGGGACCCATCTTGATGTCTGGTCATAAACTTGAGTTGATCCCAGTTTATCCAGTTATTCTTTCACTCTGGCCATAGTCAATCGCTCAGATGCAGATTCAGTATACCTGACTTTAACTAGCTTTTTTCAAGGATTCTACAAGAGAAAGACACATTGTTGAGGGTGTATGTACAGGAGTGATTAATGGGATGGACTGTAAGCTGAGAAAAAAGGAAAGTGAAAAAATGATGGGAATTTAAGGCAGTAGGGGTACTGATTAGTGTCCTAGTGGGCAAAGAATTGTTAGATTCAGACCATGGGCAGGAGTGACCTGGAAAGATAGGAGGTGGTAGTCAGAAAGCAGAGTGTTTGAAATGAGTATTTTGGCGTTTCTGTGGTTAAGGGCAGAGGAATGGGTGGCTGGGATGGGATAGAGGACAAGGTCACTAGCAAGGATGAGGATGTCAATGAAGTGTGTATGTGACTTTGAAACTGCCAAAAATGATGACAGTGAGTCAGCACTCAAACTTTTGATGAATGAGGCAAAGAGCCTATAAATGATTACAACTGGGCATGGGGGAACTGGGATGTTTATGGAGGAGGGAGAATCAATGCTAATAAATAGCAAAGACACCCCCGACACACACACCCAACAATGGCCAGGCATGGTGGAAAGGCTGTGGAGAACAGCCAACTTGAGCCACGTAGGGGAAGCAGCGGCCCCAGGAAGGGCCAGGTCTGTTTCACCATGGGAGAATGAAAGGACCATCCAACAGGAGCTGATGCTGAGGGAGGAGGTGCTGGTGGTGACTATGATTTCCAGAGCACAGGCTTTGGGTATCAGAAGCCTGGGAGCTTGAGTCAGGTTGGAGGATCAACCTAGCCACACTGGGACAGTGGTCTTGAGAAGCGATGTCCAGAGCAGCTAGGGCTTCCTATGGAAACTGCAGCAGCTTTAAGAGCTGAGAGGCAGGTTGGGATTCCCACTGTGATCCTTAGGAGTGGGTGGGTCACCTGCTCTAGCTTTATCCTCCTCCTTGGCACTGGCAACTTTGCAAAGGGGAGGAGAGATTTGAGGGCAGCAGAGCCACAGAAAGGAAGGAAAGCTCAGTGTCCTTATCAGGAGAAGGAGCAGCCATGCAAACCTCCCTCCATGCAGGAATGGTGCCCTCTCATCAAGACAATGGGAGCTCCACCAGTTAGGCAGCGACTTGCTGAGGGACAGGGATGCAAAAGTCCAGAGAGGGGTCAAGCTGGGCTAGGTTCAGGAAAAGCCAAAGATTCCATGGGTGCCTGCCTAGGGAACACCTAGACCGCTGTGCATCTCAATAGGAAGGAGTCCCGACAGGCTCCGTCACAACCCCAGGAACTGGGGTGCTGCCTGTCTCCCACAGATATTTTTACACATGTAAAGGAGGAGAGCTAGCAACGGCTTTCCTGTAACATCGGTGCTACTGCTTCTGTCTCCACGTTGAAAACAGCAATGAATTAAGAACAAAAGATTAATGTTGTTGGCCTGGTGTATTATATACTCAACTTCCATGGAAACCTAGCAGGTAGTAAATCAGCCAAAAACCATATTTAATAACGCCTAGTAAAACCCAATTTACTCACCTGCCAACCATGGAAAAGTTGATTGCTTTGTCAGAGAAACCCCATTCATTGTAGACTCTTGGAACTGCCCTAGACATGAGAATCACATTTCCCTTTTTTGGATAGAGATGATGCATTCAAAATGAGCCATAAAATAGCCTAGGAGCAACATGCCTGCTGTTAATAATAGTGCTAGATTACTTTATTTGTCATATACTCCAGGTCTGTCTACCTTGGTAGCTGGCATTGTTCCTGAATTTTTAACAAGCGCCCTTATAAGGTAGCGAGAAAAGGCATAATAACTATGGACTTGAAAAGGAAGACACGAAGAGCAATGCCCTTCCTTTCTGACTGTTTAAAACAAGTCATTTGGCTTCAGCCTTTAGGGAAGATACTAGCTTTCTGAATCACATCTCATCATTTGGTAATTGTACTGTTCAGTTTCCCGGGGGTCTTTCTACTTCATGACCTCTGGCTTGCTGATTGGATTGATCAGAAGGAAATGATGGGAAGCTTTCCTTCCCATCTCACTTATTCTGTCTCTCTGTTGTCTCCCTAGCATTTTCTCCAACTTTGCCCTCCTTCATCAACAAGCTACTTGTCCCTGAAAAAATTCCCAGTGCCCTCCAGTTGCCTCCTGGATGCAAGTGCGCTTCAGTACAAAAAGTCTGAACCAGGAGAGCTGATCACCGGAGAGGAGGCAAAGGATGCTGTTTGCTGGATAATTTCGTGCCTGTTTGCCTTCCTCTTATTTCTTTTTTCTTTGATCTATAAGCATCAATTGTTCCAAGGTGGGTAAAATGCTTTCTGCTTTTGATTGGATTTAAGATATACACCTGGTATAACTTAAAAGTACCCATATCTCTTCGGTGACAAAGAACTTGAAAGTTTGCATAGAAAAGAATTTAGGATTCAGGACTGCAACGGAAGACAAGGAATTTGGGCTCTGCTTCTAACTCCATGACTAGCATCCTAAAATCTGTATCTTTCCCTCGGGCTATGAATTTATGTCAATACTGGGCTCAAGCTCATGTCTGCAAATAAGCAATAATTCATAATCTATCCACTAAATAGGGTTATACATGTTTGTAGCAAACTAGAATAGTCTCCCTGGCTCAACTATGCCTCTTTAGAATTTTCTCACATTCATAAACAAGAGGTTGTGAATTATATAAGCCTCACTATTAATAGTAGGAGCCAAGGCTCACTCAATATTTTTAACAGATAATCATTCTTTGCAGGAAGTACTAAAGTGCAATATTTCTCAATTTAGCCTCGGTGGATACATTCCCAGGGATCAGAATGCTTACAAATGCATTTTTTAAAATTTTGTTAATACTATACAAATATATGTATAATCTGAGATTATCAGCTCAGATTATATGTTTTCTGTGTTTTCATTTGGTTTACAGTTTACATACTAGCACAACATACAGATTTCTTTAACTCTACACCGGGTGATACCAGACTATGTATTTTTGAATGCATGTACTCATTTTATCTTCACATCAACCCTACAAGGTAGATTCTATTAACATATGCATTTTATAGATGAGGAAGCAGGCACAGGGACATCAAGTGTCATGCTTCATTTTACAAAGCAGAAACATGCTGGCGTCAGAACTCAACCAGGCAGTCTTGCTTCAGAGTTGGTAGCTCGTAACTACTTCGCTATTTTGCTCCTCCAACTGGTAGCACTTCACTTCTAATGTGGTATTTCACAAACTGGGCTCCAAGGAATCCAGGAGATTTGTGGCGTATGCTCAAGAATTATGGAAGATTATTTTCCTCAAAATAAATCTGTACATTTCTTAAATTTTCAAAAGCATAAGCTTTGGAATAATATCACTTGGGGTCAAATCCAGAGAAGGTACCTGTTAGTTATGTGATGTAAGGGATGTTTCTTTTCTGCCTCTGTTATAACCTCCTTTGTGGGGTTATTGTCAGAGTGTGATGAGGCAACACATGTGCACTACCTGGCATACCATATTCAGCAAGTTTGCTCCCTCGTCCTTTTCACTTCCCCATTCCCCATCTTCCTCTTGTCAGGTGGGTACAAGGTGTGTGCTAACCAAAGTACCTAAGCTGGGAGAATTTCAAGGAGAAGCACAATCATTAGGTTCACTAATTACTGCTCTCTGTCTGCCAGGTGGACCATTTACATAGAAGGGAGAGGATTTCGTATTTGGACTGGATCATTCAGAAGAGATGATTGTTTATAGACAGCTGCAGAGATGTACTGAAAATAAAGACAGGAGAAAGAAATAATATTATATTCTTCTGGCAGACAAAAGACAATGATTCTAATTTCGATTCTGCCACAAACTTGTGCTGTGTTCTGGGATGAGTCTGAGCTTCTGTTTTTATGCTGAAAATTAAGCAATTTTAGAAGATCAACAGTTAAAATTTTTTTTTTAGATGTAGAACCATTTCATCAATAAAACATATACCCAAAAAGGCAGATTAGTTTCAGGAAGCATAACAACTTTGACCAATTCACAGTGACTCCCTGGGGCCTAATGTGGAGAAAGATTTTATAATGAGAGAAATCTGTGATTGATTAGCAATGTCTGCCAGGGTTACAAAAAGCAGACAGGCCTCCCAGTGAAGACCATCTTGTTCAGAAGACAAACATGATAAGCAGTAAAAGAGGAATATTTCAGGCTCAACCAGGAGAGATGCCTAAACCTGGTTTAACTCTCTTCAGCAAACCATCCTACTATAGAAAATTCCTCCCAGCTTTTCCTAGTCTCTATGTTTCTAAATCTTAGAGGTAATATACTTTAAAAAAAACTATCCAATAGCTAAGGCTATGAGAAGAATTTGATATATAATTACTAAAATTGTTCCAATCAAACTCAGAAGATAAAGCAAGAATAATATTTTTATATTGTCATTAGACCTGGCCACTACAATAATATTTTTGCCTAAAGCCTCATTTTAATTAAGAGACAAGAAATAAATTAGGCTTCCAGGAAACGGGGGTTAGTACCAGCTCATCATGTTTAGCTGTGAGATGTTTAGTCTTCTCTTGGAGACACCTGCTCCATGTAATTTACTGCCTTGTGGGATGTTTTAATAACCTTTTTCTAAAGGATGAATAATGTCCCACTGTATTGCTCAGGAGAAAAAAAGGCCACAGCTGGGTGAGATGCTTAGCAACTTTTACTGTGTTGAAAAGATTTGCCAAACTCAGCAATCTGAGGCGGTAGAAATTCATCACTGCATTCATCAGGTGCCTCAGTAGCACGTAGCATGGGGAATCTGCTCCAGCAGGTGAAGAAACAACCCTCATTAAAGTCCTAGGAAGAGATCTGCCTTAATGCCCACCAAGCTTGCAACACTTGGCACTCTCAGAATTCAGTACCAAGTTCCTTGCCCTGCATACAAAATGTTTGTTTAAGAGAACTAGAAAAAGATGAAGGGGAAGTAACACTTAACAGCTATACTCATAACTGCAAATTGTATTTTAAGAGAACTTAAGAGAAACAAAAGCCCATGACTGAAGGACATTTAACAACATAAGTGAATAGTTTATACATATACCTGAAACTTCATTTTAGAGAATGACACCTCCTTCATTAAGTTATTTTAAATGTTTATCCTTAAAAGGTAGCTTCAAACCCATCAAACCACTTACCTGAGGTTTGCTGGACTGGACAAATTTAATGATCTTATGAAAGTATCTGGGACCTTAAGTCATTATTTTTAAAAAAGAGAGAAAGATTCTAACATTGGTGGTGTTCTTCTTCTCGAAAATTCAGTATGTTGGGCAAGTCACTTCAACAAAACTAGGATTTTAGTATTTATCTATTAATTGAAATGCACGCAATGGCAAATAAAAATGAGTTGAGGCCAGGTGCAGTGGTTCACACCTGTCATCCGAGCACTTTGGGAGACCAAGGTAGGAGGATCTCTTGAGGCCAGGAATTTGAGACCAGCCTGGGCAACATAGTGAGACCTCTGTCTCTACAAAAATAATAATTTAAAAAAATGGCTGGACATGATGTGCATGCCTATAGTCCTAGCTACTCAAGAGGCTGAGGTGAGAGGATCACTTCAGCCCAGGAGTTCAAGGTTGCAGTGAGCTGTGATCGCACCACTGCACTCCAGCCTTGGCAACAAAACAAGAGCCTGTCTCAAAAAAAAAAAATAAAAAGAGAGAGTCAAAATATTTAAGCCAGTGTTTTTAAATATTTAGGCTATAAGAGTATAAACAAAAGGTCCACAAGTACATTGTGAAGACTAAAAACAGGCCCGCCTTATTCCTCCATAACACGTAAATCCTGCTGTGGTTAAGCAGGTATGAAAGTCAACAGGGAACCCATGGTTCTATGTCATGCATCTCCACAACTGATGTGTTTGAACGCTTTCTTCCGATTCATACATCTCATTTACTCAATCAGCACATAAACAACTCAGCGCCATCAGCCATGTGCAAGTCAAAACCACAATGAAATGCCATTTTACACTCACTAAGACGGCTATAGTAAAAAAAGGCAATAACAAATGTTGGCCAGGATGTGACAAAATCGAAACCCTCGTACAGCACTGGTAGGATTGTAAAATGGTACAGCTGCTGTGGAAACCAGTCTGGCAGTTTCTCAAAATGAGCTTAAACGCAGAGTTACCATACAACCTAGAAATTCCACTGATACGCTTATACATCCAGGAGAAGTAAAAATACATGTCCACATGTACATGAATGCTCATAGCAGCATTATTCATAATAGCCAAAAACTGGAAACAGCCTAAATGTTCATCAGCTGAGGTATGGATAAATTAGAATATGATATATTCATACAATGTTATATATGACAATAAAAATAAACGACGTTAAAAAAAATGAAAAAGAGAGTATCTACAGCAAAGAAGCCAGTCATAAAGAACCATAGAGTATATAATTCCATTTTTATGACAGGAACAGAATAGGAAATCTGTAAAGAAAGAAAAGTAGAATAGTTATTGCCTAAAACTCATGAGCCTGGGGGAAATGGAGAATGAGTATGATAGCTCTTAGGTACAGGGTTTCTTTTGGGGGTGATGAAATGTCCTAAAATTGATTATGTTGATGGTTGCACAAGTCTGTGAATATAATACAAACCATTGGATTATACCCTTTAGATAGAAGGATTGTATGATATGTGAATTATATCTCGATAAAACTATTATAAAAGAATAACAAGGAAAAACCCCAGAATACGCATAGTCCAGATTAGCCAAATAGGACAATGAATCCATGGATCAAAAGAGAGAGAAGAAATATATTAATTCAGTATGTGGTAAAATTTGCATTTCCAATCAGCAGAAAAGTCATGAAAAAAATTGTTTCATTGATTAGTTTAATACACTGTGATGGAAAAGTTGGCTATTGATCTGTGAAAGAAGAATAAAGTTAGTTACTATGTTCACAGTATACATAAAAACAAATTCCAAATTGGCCTAAGATGTAAATGGGCAAAATAAGTTTTACAAAAATAATAAAAATAACCAAATAATCTTATAACTTTGGCGTGTAGAAGGTCTTTCTAAACAAGAAGGCCTAAATGTTCTAAAGGAAGTGGTAGACAATTGTGTTTACTTGAAAATTGAAACAATTTATGACAAAAATGACAAAAAGTTGAAAAATGAAAAATATATAAGAAATACATATTATGTATAACAGAAAAAATTCTCAATAACAAAATACAGAAGGAGTTCTTACAAGTCCCGAAGTAAAAAAATAATTTTATTATTGATTGTTCATATGCTTTTTAAGGGAAAAAGATATGAACAAGCAATTAACAGATAAAGAAATTCATATGGCCAATAAACACTTGAAAATATACTCATGGAAATCCAGTATAAACAACATAATTCCTTTTTTATCTATGTGATTAGCAAAAATTAAAAAGATTGTAAACATCTAATGTTGGCGGGAAAAGACATTCGCTCTTATACTATGTTGGTAGAAGATAAATCGGTATATGCTTTTGGGATCAAAATTTGGCAATGTCTATGTCATTTCATATCCATATGATCTTTGCAGTTCCAATTCAGGAAATCAACCTTAAAAAATACCTGCACAGGTGCACAAAAATTTAAGTAAAGATTGTTTATGGAAGCACTGTTTGTAAGAGTAAGAAACTGGAAAAAACAAGTCTGTTACTGGCAGATTATCACCTGAACTGCAGTACATTCCTACCATTCAATAGTATGCAATTGTTAAAATACTATACACTGACATAGAAAGCCCTCTGAGATCTATTCTTAAGGAATAAAAAACAAGTCTCAAAATAATAAGCACAGAAACATCCCATTTATGTAAGACGTATATGTAAATATAGATGATGATCTACAGATACCCTTACTACGGGGCATGTGATGAAAGAAGGAAGGTGCCTCTTACTCTACAGCTGTTTATCTTTTTTCTTTTTTTTTTTTTTTTAATTCCCATTTATTTATTTTATTGCATTTTAGGTTTTGGGGTACATGTGAAGAACATGCAAAATTGTTGCATAGGAACACACCTGGCAGTGTGATCTGCTGCCTTCCTCCCCATCACCTACATCTGGCATTTCTCCCCCTGCTATCCCTCCCCAGCTTCCCACCCCCCACCGTCCCTCCCCTATTTCCCACCAACTGACCCCAGTGTGTAGTGCTCCCCTCCCTGTGTCCATGTGTTCTCATTGTTCAACACCCACCTATGAGTGAGAACATGCGGTGTTTGATCTTCTGCTCTTCTGTCAGTTTGCTGAGAATGATGGTTTCCAGGTTCATCCATGTCCCTACAAAGGACCCAAACTCATCGTTTTTGATGGCTGCATAATATTCCATGGTGTATATGTGCCACATTTTCCCTATCCAGTCTATCGTCGATGGGCATTTGGGTTGGTTCCAGGTCTTTGCTATTGTAAACAGTGCTGCAATGAACATTCGTGTGCACGTGTCCTTATAGTAGAACGATTTGTAATCCTTTGGATATATACCTAGTAATGGGATTGCTGGGTCAAATGGAATTTCTATTTCTAGGTCCTTGAGGAATCGCCACACTGTCTTCCACAATGGTTGAACTACTTTACACTCCCACCAACAGTGTAAAAGTGTTCCTATTTCTCCACATCCTCTCCAGCATCTGTTGTCTCCAGATTTTGTAATGATCGCCATTCTAACTGGCGTGAGATGGTATCTCAATGTAGTTTTGATTTGCATTTCTCTGATGACCAGTGATGATGAGCATTTTTTCATATGTTTGTTGGCCTCGCGTATGTTTTCTTTTGTAAAGTGTCTGTTCATATCCTTTGCCCACTTTTGAATGGGCTTGTTAGTTTTTTTCTTGTAAATCTGTTTTAGTTCTTTGTAAATTTTGGATATCAGCCCTTTGTCAGATGGGTAAGCTGCAAAAATTTTTTCCCAATCTGTTGGTTGCCGATTCACTCTAATGATTGTTTCTTTTGCTGTGCAGAAGCTGTGGAGTTTGATTAGGTCCCATTTGTCTATTTTGGCATTTGTTGTCAATGCTTTTGGTGTTTTGGTCATGAAGTCCTTGCCTACACCTACGTCCTGAATGGTTTTGCCTAGATTTTCTTCTAGGGTTTTTATGGTGTTAGGTCTTATGTTTAAGTCTTTAATCCATCTGGAGTTAATTTTAGTGTAAGGTGTCAGGAAGGGGTCCAGATTCTGCTTTCTGCACATGGCTAGCCAGCTTTCCCAACACCATTTATTGAACAGGGAATCCTTTCCCCATTGCTTGTTTTTGTCTGGTTTGTCAAAGATCAGATGGTTGTAGA